>NC_059113.1:2172500-2437500 GCF_020740685.1 Jaculus jaculus | reverse complement strand
AGCTTTTCAGAATGAACCTTTTATCTCTCTGTTCGGAGGCCAGAAAGAGGAGGGAATCGACATGGCAATAATTATACTGATCTATTTAGAAGTGTGCTCTCTGCCCATTCCTGATAAGTTGCTTTATTTAAAGCCCTGAATGGGCTTTTGAACACTTGGAAGGTATGGACATGCTACTACTTAAAACAGGGCATTTAGAATCAATGTGATTTGGGTGTATTTTGTATACCTTATATTGTTTGGGAAAGATCACCAGAGGAGTGATGACACTCTGAAGTCCCTCTGTGAAGAATGTGTCGTCGTGGAAAGAACTGACCTTTCCTCACCCAGGGCCAGGTTCTTTGCCTTAACACACCCTGAAGTCGCATTTGTTTCATGGTTTTGGTCACTTCAATCGTTTTTGTCTTGCCCAAACAGTGAATTCAGGAATTTTGCTGGCCATGTGACTGTGCCAATTAAAAAGTGATACCTTTCAGCTGGGCATGGTGGCGCACGCCTTTAATCCCAGCACTCGGGAGGCAGAGGTGGGTGGATCATCGTGAGTTCGAGGCCACCCTGAGAATACATAGTGAATTCCAGGTCAGCCTGAGCTAGAGAGAGACCCTACCTCAAAAAAAAAAAAAAAAAAAAAAAAAGTGGCACCTTTAATTCTGGCGTCCCTTCTCTCAAAGATGTATCAGATAACATTGCCTTCCACATTGACTTGACATGCAGCAATGTGAGAGTTATCTCTCGAGGAGGGACAAAAACAAATTCTTTTTGGAGGTAGGGTCTCATTCTAGCCCAAGCTGACATGGAACTCACTCTGTAGTCCTAGACTGGCCTTGAACTCATGGTGATCCTCCCTCCTCAGCCTCCTGTGTACTGGGATTAAAGGCTTGCACCACCATACCCAGCTAAATTTGTTTCCTATCCATTGCTAGCTTCACAGTTGAGGTCTCTACAACAAAAGACAGCTCAGCAAGAGGAGAATAAGAAAATGTATTTGATAACGAATTTTATGTGACACAAAATCCTTCCTGAGGAAATGAAAGCCCAAAGGAGCAGGTGAACAGGTGTTTTCCTCTGCTCGTGCCAACGGAAGGAGCTAGGGGAGTGCAGCAGAGACTGCCCGGTCGGATTGCTTTTCCATTGTAAAACTAGAACAATATAGAGTCAACATTTACTTACATGTCTTGACAACTTGAGAGATATAGAATGTTTTCTGGTCACGTTCATCTCTATTACCTGCTTTATCCCCCTGAACCTTTTTGTTTTTCTAGCTAGTCTCCCTTTTTCATAGTTAAAGACATGTTTTTCTTTTGTTTTGTTTTTGTTTTTCAAGGTAGGATCTTGTTCTGGCCCAGGCTGACCTGGAATTCACGATGTAGCCTCATGGTGACCCCAAACTCACGGCAACTGTATTGCTGCCTGGGATTAAAGGTGTGCGCCACCAGGCCCGGCTATTTTTTCCTTTAATGTACCTGTGACTCACAGAGTTAAATTAGGGTTGTTTATGCAAGCATGGGTAAAGGGCAGATAAAAAAAAAAAAAAAAACTTAATTTTTTTTTTAAACCAGCACGTTTACTTATGGTATTTTCGTACCCGCTTAGTTTGGTTGTCCCTCCCTAACCCCCCTCTCACCCCATCTTTCTGCTTCTCCCAGCCCTTCTCAGATGCTCTCCTATCACGTCTTGTTCTGTATTCCTCACCACCCTGCTGTGGAAGCCTCGTTTTTCACCTCTCACAGACCCCTTTCTGGAATGCGCGCAGACACACACACACACACACACACACACACACACACACACCACACATCAGAAGAAGCGAGGATATGCAAACGCAATGGAGTCTGTCTAGATGTCTATCAACTGATGAATGGATGATGAAAATGTGGCGCATATACACACTGAAGATTTATCCAGCCATAAAGAGGATGGACTTTGAGAGAAAAAGGATCAAACTGAAACTACTTTTCCAAGTGAGGTAACCCCCATCGCCAAGGAAGACAAACATCTCATATTCATATTTTTATTAGTGACTTCATGTCTTCAGAGTTAAGGTTGCTCCTTTCCTGCACATTCAAGGACAGGACCTCCCACATAAGGATCCTCTGACCTGCTTTGGAGGAAGTCTAGAAAATTCTTCTTAGGCTTTATGACCTGATCCAGAGGAGAAGGGCTAGGAAAGGTCACAGAGAGAGCACTTCCTGCTTCCTCTAATTTCTCAAATTCCTTCTGCTTAAAATATTCAGTATACAAAGGTGCCAATTTTCCATGTAGGATGTTGCGAATCCCATAAAGCTATTTCCATTATAGAAAAAAAAAAAAAGCAAAACTGGGCTTCTGTGGGAAACTGCATTTTGTGTAGAGGCTGCCCTTTCAGTTCTGTGAGTCCTGCTCACTGTCTTGGAGCTCTTTTACAACTCTGTGTGTAGGTAATTGATCCACATGCAAATTCTGCTTGTCTGCTAGAAATTCAATTGACTTCCCTCTTCTGTCACAGGAAAAACCAGTTTTGTTCTATTTGCATTCTCATTTCAATATGCCTGGCCTTTAAGTATATCCCTTTAGATTCTCATGAACTGGTAACAACAACTTCTGGGCTCTTTCTTTGATTAATGACTAGAATCAAATCTTTAACATGTGTTCATTTTTATATCTGTATGAAGGTCATGATTTTACCCTTGTTTTGCAAACTATTTAACACCATTCTCCTTGCCTTTCGTAATCATTTGTCCCTATCAGCGATAGGGCGATTATGTTTCCTGATTTCTGTGTTTATGAGAATGTTTTATAGGCATGATGGCCTATCACTCTGGGGTTGGGATGGCCCAGAAATCAGAGATATTTGGTTGTATAACAATCCTTTTCATTGAACTATAAAGATGGAAAAGGCTGTAAGTTCATGTAGTCTCTTCCACTGTGGGAAATAGGCCAACCAAATGAGGAAAACGAGCAGTTTTTACAAGACTGTATAGATTCTCAGCTGGTCATGGTGGTACAGGCCAGTGCTGAGAAGGTGGAGGCAGGAGTATTAGAAGTTCTAGGTCACCCATAGCTACATACAGAGCTTGAGACAATCCTGGGCTATGTGAGACTGTCTCAAAAGCTCCAAACCCAGAACATCCCAAACTAACTGCTGGTGATTGTGAGGAGCAACAGATTTGGGGGGGATGCTGTTATGATTGAATGTGGCTTATCTTTGCCAAAGCAAATTCTAAACTTTACCAGTGTGGCCATAGTTTTTATTTGTGTGTGTGAGTGCATGTGTATGCACCCTCGTGTGCACATACCATGGAGAGGTGGAGGTCAGAGGACAACCTTGGGGTATTTGCCCACTTCTACACATCTTTTTTTTTTTTTTTTTTTTTGAGACAGGGCCTCTCTTGTTTGGCTGCGCTGTGGGCCCATCTATCTGGCCAGTGAGCCTCTATATTTTTCTGGCTCTGCCTCACATTTACGTAGCTGTAACTGCCACTTTGGGTCCAAGTTTATGTGGGTCCTGGGAATTCAACTCAGGCACCTTTAATCACTGAGCCACATACCCAACCCTAAAGTGATAATATCGAGGAGTCCTGGTGTCTTTATGAAGCATTAGAACAAGTGGGAGATTCACCCCCTTTTTCTGTCTCCTGCAAGTGCCTGCTTGCCTGCTCCAAAGGACCCTTACCAGATGTTGAGCGGGGTGGCCAACACTTCTTGGACTTTGAGCCTCTCGAGCCATGAGCAAAATAGGGTTATTTGTGTATTGAGTCGTCTGGACGCTCCTAACATAATAACAAAATGTGCCAAGAAAGGTCTGAACCCGGCAGTCTAATCCCATCCTCCAAAAACCTAATGGCCCTCATAAGTTTACTTCTCTGAAAGTGGGAATAGCACCATAAGCCTGGAAGTTATTATCTGATTTAAATGAAAGTCCAGCTCTGAAGCACCCAACACCCCGTCTTCCTCTTTCCAGGCTTCGAAACTCTCCCTCTGGGAGCAGAAATGGGAGGAGAATGCAAATGGCAGCCAAGAGTGTAGACTCTGAGCGAGCGATCCCAGCACTCAATAGGCTGAGGCAGGAGCATCACTTTGAGTTCAAGGCCAGTTTGAGCTACACAGCCTGGGCTGCAGTGAGACACTTCCTCAAAGGGCGGGGGAGAAGAAAAGGAACCTCGTTTCTGTGTTCATAGGTCAGCCAGTCTCCTTCCTCCATAGGCACACTTTACATGTCATTTATATTTCCTACGATGCCTGACTACGAATGAATGCGCGATAAAACAAGCAAATGTCTGATAAAATGTTGCTGGCTAAAGTTGAGTGGAGCAGAATTGGTTTCACAAACGCACCCCAGCTGATTTTAAACAAAGCTTCCTTTGTTTGTAGAATTTTAAGGCGGGAACATGGTGTTTTCATGGTGAGTTCTACCGTAGCCCTTATGTCAACCATAAATCTAAAAATAGTCCCAGTGGGTGAGTAGTGAATAATTGAGGATCTAGAACAGTCATTGTAACTGAATACCAGGGCCCTACCCACTGCCAGCAATCACTGCATCTGCACAGGAATTATCAGGAGGGGAGGAGCTGGAGCCTGGGCGTCCACTTGAGCTTCCATCGGACTGCCTCCTCCGCCCAGATGTCCCAGGACCCTTCAGCCGGGCCGAGAAGCAGGTTAGGGCTAGAAGGCACGGCCGCCTGGGAGCCGGGAGGCTGCGCACCGACCGTGTTTTGATATGCGCAGCTCCCCGCCTAGCCCTCTCCCTCGCCGGCCCGCTGGAGCCGCAGCGCTGCGGGGAGGCCCTTTGGCCGGCGGCCCGGGAGGGAGCCGCTCCGTGGAGACTCGGCCCTGCCCTGCCCGGGATTTGGCTGTCTTCAGTATAATGGGCAGCACTGAGAGCCGCGAGGCGCTGGGTGCACAAGGTCAGGGTGCCTTTCATTCCTGCCATGATCAACCAGTGTAGCTCTTCCTCAGACCCGGGGAGAGAGAAGATAGGGGTCAAAAGAGCAATTACATTTCACATTGATTCCAGAAAAGGCCTGGATCACAAGACCAAAAAGAAAACGAGAAAACCAGATTCTAGCCTCATTCTTCTCAGGACCCTTTCTGGTCGTCTTTGCGGTTAACACTGCTCCGAAACCACCGCAGGTTTCAGCCCGAGGATGAGATCTTTCTTCTGAGACGTTTTGCACTGTCAGCGCATTGCAAAGGAATGCAAATGAGCCGTAAGCAAAGGCCATTAATTATGTTTTTAAAAAATGTTAGCCCTAGCAGACTATAGAACAAGCAATTGTGCTAATTTCAATCTGTAATCAGTCCCTACATTAGCATAACTTTATTTATTTAGCATTAAGGCAACAATTTAGAGAATATAATTTGGTTGGAAATGTCAGTAATTTTGAGGTGGCAGATTGCTGTTACAGAGCTACCTCTGTTTGACCTTACAGCTGCCAGGACTAATTACTTTAATTGCATTAATTGCGTTGACCATTCTGGTGTTTAATGTAGTCGCTGTTACTCTGTAACCATCCAGCAATTCGGTCTGGTTGTGTTCTCTATAAAATGGGCCAATGTTCCCTTATAGGTAAATGGACCAGAACTCCCTTGTAGTCTCTTTTGACTTTTTCCCAGATAATTCACATGTTACTGGTGTTTTCATTGGGAAAAGAAATTTTGATGATAGACCCTGGAAACAAAAATAAAACAAAACAAATAAACAAACAAACAAACAAACAAAACTGCCAGAAATAGCTATATGTCCAGATGCTTATTCATTGTGACTTAACTAAAAGTTGATTATTTTACAACTAAAATAAATATTTAAGAAATAGTTGTAACATGTTTAAAAAAAATTTTTTTATTTATTTGCAAGGAGAGATGGAGAGAGAATGGGCATGCCAGGGCCCATAGCCACTGCAAATGAACTCCAGACACAAGTGCCCTTTGTGTATCTGGCTTATGTGGGTCCTGGGAAATCGAACCTGGGTCCTTTGGCTTTATAGGCAAATCCCTGAACCACTAAGCCATCTTTCCAGCCCTAATTGTAGCAGTTTTGATAGTAAACTGAAACCTTTTGGGGGGCATTTTTGGAAGGAAGGTGTATGCAGACTTGTTCTTGCTTCTACCCTACGGATTGCACCAGTAGCTCTCCCAAGGATTCAGACTCCTCAGCACAGATTGAAATATCCTGTTAGGTACTGAGTATGGTCTTGTGAATCTATAAAATAGATATTTTCTCCTGACAAGGGAAGTTCCACAGGACATGTCATAAATAAATTTGTTCCTAGGAACATAACTGTTACGTGAAATGTAGTGCAATTGGAATGCCTACTTTTACCCATGAAATTATGGACTCTGAAAGTCAGAAAGCCAGAACTATCTAATTCATTTGCTGATTCAAAGTAGGAAGCAACTTCTTCATCCGGATGCCCAGCTAACCTCTGGTTACTCAGTACAGGCATTTTATTTTATTTTAAATTTAGTTTTGTATCACTGGGGATCAAACGCAAGGCTTTGTGCACGGTAACAAACAATGTACTAACTGAATTATATCCCAGCCCCATTTTAGGCACTTGATATGTATTTATTCCTTTAATCTGCTCAACTGTCTATGTAAAATGCATTATTATTATTATTATTATTATCATTTTTACAAATGCTGTCATAGTGAGAGGGCAGTACAACCCCGGCTTCCAGCACGGCATTTGGGTGGAGTGGCCTTGAGCTTGCCCTCCATGCTCCGGGGCTTCCCTCAACTCTGGCCACTTAGAGGACAGCTCTTCTCCTTACCAGCGATCCCCACTCACTGTCTCCCGTCCTGCACAGCCTCAGCTCACAGCATTTCTTTTCAAGTGAGGCAACTGATCTGAGTGAAGTCTTAGTGCAGCTAGTGACCACCTCTTCTTCCCGCTAAATTCTGCTCATCTGAATTCTCAGCTCACCCGGCCCTTCCTTGGGGAACCCTTCCTTAGCTGCCCAGCCTATCTCAGGAAGCCTCCTTGCAAGCTGCAGTAGTAACCAGTATCCTGCAATTACATGACTAATGGCCCTGATTCCTTGCCTGTAGCGTACAGCAGTTTTATTGTCAACTAGCTCCTTTGCCATGGCTAGAGGCCCTGGCATGCCCATTCTCTCTCTTTCTCTATCTGCCTCTCTCTATCAAATATCTAACTTAATTAATTAATTAATTATTATTATTATTTTTTTTGGTTTTTCAAAGTAGGGTTTTGCTTTAGCTCAGGCTGATCTGGAATTTACTATGTAATCTCAGGGTAGCCTTGAAGTCATGGTGATCCTTCTACCTTTGCCTCCAAGGTGCTGGGATTAAAGGCATGCACCAACACACCAGACAATAAAATATTTTTAAAAGTACTTTGAATTTATGAATTATTCATTCCTGGATTTTCCCATTTAATATTTTCAGATCAAACTGAAATGAGATTGACCCGTCATAAGATACCACGCCTCCTAGAGTACACGGCAGTTGCTAGGAAGGGAGATCTTCAGTGGTGTAGTCACTAGTAGTTTGCCCACAGTGCCGTAAATAATCCCCTGCCCATGATCATGTAAGTACCCCTAATTTAACTCAGTGGGTTAAAACCAAACAAACAGTCTCAGGGCACAGTGGCACACACCTTTAATGTCAACACTTGGGAAGCAGAGATAGGAGGATCACTGTGAGTTCAAAGCCAGCCTGGAACTACAGAGTGAGTTCTGGGTCATCTTGGGCTAGAGTGAGACCCTACTTCAAAAAACTACAAAAACAAAACAAACAAAAAAGCTGGGCTGGAGATATGTCTCTCTGGCTTCAAGAAGACCTCCAGAACCTTTTCATTCCCTGCTTAACACAGATGCGCATCATCAATGTTTTCAGTCTTCACTGTGGCTTTTCTATCAGCTCTACCTTCTCAGCTTCTTGTCACTTTCCCCCATTTTTCTTTCCTTACCCACTGCCTCCCTCAAGCCTCCAGAGTCTCTTGGGGAACCATTACAATAGTGGTCTCGTTTCTGGCTTCTAGTCTCCCACCTGCAGGAACCTTCACGCTGCTGCATTCCCCTGTGGAAAACCACTCAGAGGGTCCTGCCTGCCAGAAAACCTTTGCGTTCAGATGCTAGGCCCATCTTCCAGGCATCTTTACACTTTCCGTCAAAGGTCATTCTTTCCATGAAGACTAAAGCAAGATCAGAACTAACTAAATCTATTTTCTCTTTGTCTTGTTAACATTCAGTCGTCATTTCTTAGAAATGTGATTAACAGTTCCTTATTATTCTATACACATTGGAAAAACACCGTCATTTTCCTCTTTTTCATCAAAGTGGATTTTATTAATTTTTCTTTGTGTGTGTGCACACATATGTATATCTGTGTTCTTACGTATAGGCACACGTGTGTGTGGATGCACTTGCATGTATGTGCACGTGCTTGCAGAGTCCAGAGGTTGGTAAGAAGTACCATTTTTGGCTGTTCTCTGCCTTCCTTACTGACTCAGGGTCTCTCACTTGAGCCTCGAGCTCACCAATTTGGGTAGTGTAGCCGAATCTTGGGCGCTGGGGTTACAGGTGGGCTGCCACACCTGCTTGCATTCATATGGCTGCTGGGGGTCCGCAGTTAAGTTTGCACAGGAAGCTCTTGACCCCCCACTCAGAGCCAGCTCCCCAGCCCTGGCTTTATTTTTGTGCATTTTTTGTTGTTGTAGCTTAGGCGAGGCTTGAATGAATTTACCATGAACTTGAGGATGACCTTGATCGTCCTCCCGCCTATACCTCCGCCTGCTGGGATTACAGGCATGGGGCGCCACACCAGGCTGCTGCTGCTTCTTTTTTCACTTTATTCTTTATGACATCATTTTTCTAGGTTTGTGCTATTGAATTGCATTTGTTCTTGGCTACAAGTTCTTTGAACTTTCAAATATGCTTTTAAAAAGCTGAGCTCAAAGGAGAGTTCCCTCAGCAACTATATTGATTTCTTAAGTTTTTATTCCATTTCCAGTAATTTTTATTATACAGTTAGAATTTAATTTTCTCCTCCTTCTGGGGCTATCTATATTCTTTTAGAAAATCCTCTGGCCCTGGGACCAAGCATGCTTCCTTTGAACTTTTGGGTTTGTTTCTCCGCGCTGCAATGTATGCAGTCAGATGCAGTCAGATGCAGCACAGCACCTTTTCGCTCATTTTAATTTTGTGATGCTCTCACTTTCCCGCAAGGTTCTCAGCATGTTTTTGTTCTAAAACTACTCTTTCTTGAAGATGAGAATTAAGTTTAGAATAAATGTGTCTAAGCTGACAGGCAACATCTCCTTTATTTGCTGCAAGACCTCTGTGCTTAGAGAGAGTTCCCAAATGCCACATTGCTCAGTGACAGGGTGGCACTAACAAGTTGGCTTCTGTGTTGCACAGGCACTAATAAGAAATACCAAAGGACCAAGGGTGTCGGCCATCTCAGGAGAAGTAACCAGTTTGCTGGCACTCCAGTGAAGGCTACAGGTAACTCTTACCCGAGGGACTGAAGCCAGCATCCTCCTGTGGTCTCTTTCACTCACGGGCTTTCCTTGGATGGAATAGAGTTGGAGAGGAGGGAAGGGGAGCGAGATGGGAAAAGTGGATGGCATGGAAAGCAAGGCGGGGGAACGGTGGATGACATACATGGAGGTTGTGTGTCAGGCCATGCGCTAGCCATGTATGCACCCTCATCTCTTTGTTCCCTAGCACTATGGCCACCCAGGGGAAACAGCATTATGTTAACTTTGCTTCTCGAAGTCACAAAACTGGGGATGAAGCCTTAATCTGCAGATGAGTTAGGTTGACAAGAACAAAAAAAATTTTGAAATTACAACTTAGTGTAGTACAAGCATCTCATTTATGTACATTCTAAAAGTAACAACCTTCTAAATGGCACATACCTGCAAACCAAAGCCTCTTGCAGCAAATTTCATCCTCCCTTTCCTCTCTCCTCTCTCTCTCTTCTGTCTTTTTCTCCTCCGCCTTTCTCTCTGCTGTGTGTGTTTGATGTGCATGTGAGCATGGGCGCACACACGTGTCATGACACATGTGAGGTAACAAGGCAACTTCAAAGTATTTTTCTTCTCCTTTAGCCTTTTTTTTTTTTGAGACAGGGGTTTTGTTGTTCTGCCCGTGCAGGTGACCAGTCTAGCTGGGCCAAAAGCTTCCCTTCTCTCCTGGCTCCCCTTCCCACTGCCATTGGCCGTTGGGGTCATAGACGCTCGGGCTGTGCTGCTTTGCCTCAGGTTTCTAGTGGGTTCTACAGGCGTGAGCCCAGGCCAGCAGGCTTACAAGCAAGTGCTTTTAACCACTGAGCCATCTCCCCAACACAGAGAATAGCATTTCTTCTACATTACTAATAATTTTGACATTTATTACTAGAATTTTATCATATTTTCTTTTTGAAAAATATACTCTCTACTTGAATATTTTTGCTAGGCAAACGTTTTTTTTTGTCTTCAGCCTTACATTCTTTTTAAAAATACATTAATTATGTATTTATTTGCATGTGATTGTGTGTGCATGAATGAGAGTCCCAGGATCTCTTGCTCCTGCAAATGAATGTCAGACACTTGTACCACTTTTTGCATCTGGAATTACATGGGTGTCGGAGAACCAACCTGGGCTGGAAGGTTTGCAAGCCAGCACCTTTAATTACTGGGCCATCTCCCCAGCCCCTTCAGCTTTAAATTCTATGGGTGAAAAAGAAGAACAAAAAGAAATACCACTGTACTAGTTGTCATGTGGTTTGTAGTCCTTAAAGGACCTCGTCTTCTTGGTACGTGATTGTCAGTTAAACAAATAAATGTGCTTGGAAAAGTTTGCTTCCCGATGCTAATGGAAATATCGATTTTTAACTCTGCCTTTTTTTCTGGAGAATCCTATTTGCCATGCTACCTCCTTATCTCCATTCTGACTTCTGTTCTCTTAAGTGTTAGTGTCACAGGCAAATGCCAACACCAAGGTGACTAAGTGGATTTCAAGCTGGCTGTAAAGACTGAGGGAAGATTTAACTAATGGCTTGGGTCCTCCAAGTCAATGGACCCTGTCTCTTCTAATTTCATTATCAATTCACCACAAGAACCTGTCAGGTCAAGATAAGTCACATTCAAAAGCTCCAAAACAAAAGGGGGAAGAATCCAATTTCAGAGTCAGGTGAAAACATCATAATTCAGAGCAAATCTTTATTATTGATTTATAGCTATAGACATTGACCAATGGTTTCCTCTTTAAATTAAGAATGCTAATGACTTTCAGTCTTGAATCTAATAACCACAAAGCCGTAGATATTAGAAAAGGGCACTGATTGTATTACTTCAACCAGGAAGTGTCAGGGAGCGGATGCCCTTCCTGTTTCCTGAGCAACTGTCAAGTGACCCATGGCTCTTTGAGGCCCCTGGCTTCCCTAGAGCATTGTCTTGTGCCCAGCAGTGCATTTGCAATGGCATGTCCTGTGTGCTGAGGCTCCTTCCATATGTGATACACACACTTGCAGATAAACAGGTTGGCTAAGAATAGCCACTCTTGTCTAAATAGTTTGGAGAATAAACTGCTTGTAGAGGAGGTGACACAGACCCCAAGTAAGACATGCTGGCAAGCCTGGACCTGCGCCAGGCAGTGGTGGCTCCAGAGAAAACCAGAGCTTGCCAGGATAGCCACACCGAGACGCAGACCAAGAACCAAAACTAGGACAAAGGAAATGGCTTTTTCTTCTTCTAGAGAATAAGAAATAGATGCTATTTTGTGTTCATTACTTACTCTGTAAAATAGGTAGTCATTTCACTACTGATTTTAGAATGAGGGTGTTATCATCTATCTCTCTCTCTCTCTTTCTCTCTCTCTCTCTCTGTTTTCTCATTATTGGCTGGATATGGTGGCACACACTTTTAATCCCAGCACTTGGGAGGCAGAGGTAGGAGGATCACCATGAGTTCAAGGGCACCCTGAGACTATAAAGCAAGTTCCAGGTTAGCCTGGGCTAGAGTAAGACCCTACCCTTAAAAAAAAAAATAAACAGAAATGTATTTTATTGATTTATTTGCAAGGAGAGAGAGGGGTAGGGGAGAGAGAGGAAGGCAGAGAGAGAAGACAATGGGTGTGTGCAGGGCCTCCAGACACTGCAAACAAACTCTAGATGCATGTACCACTTTGTGCAATTGGCTTTATGTGGGTGGCTATGGAATTGAACCCAAGCCAGCAGGCTTTCTAAGAAAGTACATTTAACCACTGAGCAATCTCTCCAACACCACAACTGAGTATTTCAATTTACCTTGTGCTAGTAAATATATATTTTATAAGCCATGTTAAAGTATTTTTAATATAGTGCTAGAATATGAATGAGTAAATGAAATCCCTTTAAGGTATTGCAAGTTATCGAATTATTAGAAAAAGAGGACTCAAAAACATCCACAAAAAGACATTTCAGGGCTGGAGAGATGACTCAGAAGCTTAGGCACTTGCTTTCAAAGCCTAAATGCCAGGGTTCGATTCCCCAGTACTCACATTTAGCCAGATGGGCAGACTGGCATATGCATTTTGAGTCCACATGCAGTAGCAAGAGGCCTTGGCATGCCTTTCTCTCTCTCTCTCTCTCTCTCTCTCTCTGTTTACAAATACATAAAGCTTAAAAAAAGGCATTTTAAACAAACAAACACGAATTTATTTTACTAGTTGATTTTTTATTTTAGTAAGTTGGTTATATTAAAATATTGGAGTCCACTGAAAGTACCTTCAAATACGTCCTTGGAGGAGTGCCTACCTTTTTATATAAGAACTTGTTTAAACTTAAAATGCATGTTCTTACAGCCTTCTGTTCATTAGTAAGGGCATTTTTTTTCTTCTTTTTTCCCTTTTTTGGTTTTTCAAGGTAGGGTCTGACTGTAACTCAGGCTGATCTGGAACTCTGTAGTTCCAAGCTGGCCTTGAACTCACTTGTGATCCTCCTACTTCTGTCTCCCGAGTCCTGGGATTAAAGGCATGCACCACAATGGCTCAGTTTTTCTTTAGTATTGTTATTCCTCATATTCTCTTCCTTGCCAGCTCTGTTTCCTGTTAGGGTCACAAAGTATCTTGGCCCTGAAAGAGCCCCTGAAAGAGAAAGGTATACAGTTGAACAGGATTAATATTCAATTATATGATAGGATTATCTAGTAGAATAGTTACATGGATTAAATGAGATAACATAATCCAACATGTCCCCAAATCCCAATAAGGACCCAATGTATAGTAGTTATCTACTTTCTCTCAACTAAAGAAAAATATTCCTTAATTTTTAAAGCAGCCTGGAATATTAATATGAATTTTCATATAATAACATTGTTCTGTAGAACTTGGCTTGCACTTAAGAATGATCACATTTGGTGATTTTAGAAAATTAAGGGCAAGGTAGATGGATGGAAAACAGAAATAAAAGGGACACAGAAAACTTGGCTTCTTTCTTATCCTTGTCTTGTGAGAGAAATTGTGTTAGGAAAACAGTCTCTCCTCTGCTTCATCAGTACTGGGAACTGATTTGAGTCTCTGGCTTTACTTGGGTGCTGAGGAATTGAAGTCACTCTGCAAGCAAGCACCTTTCACTTGGAGCTATCTCAGCAGCCTAGTTGAGTCTCTTGTCCATCTGGATGGATTCCCAGACCCTTGGCTTTGGTTAAGGCTGGGTATTGTAAGGGAGCAGTGGGAAATTTGGAGCCAATGGAGCAGATCAATATCTCCTCTGCCCAAGTCATTCACACTGCATCAATCTCAGGGTGTAACCTGGTGGCCTCTGAGCTCTTCCTCAGGGCGACTGCCTAGTCTGTGCATCTTGCAAACAAGCTCTTTCCCTTGAGGTCAGGGCTGCTAAGGATGGTCTATCGAGAGGCTAGAAATATGGGAAGGCCTCATGAAAGAAAGTACAATGCAGTATAAAGCCAGCACTTGGTGCTCATGGGGATTGGTCCCAGGAACCCCACCTGTACCAAAGTCCACTTTACCACTGAGCTATATCCTTGTCATCGTAGTTCCCACATTGAACTTTGACCTTCACACCGGCCAGTGATACTCAACAGGACACTTTCATAATGGAGGCCACTCCTAGCTCCCCGCCGGGCGTTCACAATGTCTATAATGCACCATCTTCAATAAATTCAACAAAACATTCAGCACTGGCTGTTTGGCATGTGCACACATATATGGTGTGAAGGCGTGTACATGCATACATTTGTGTGCATGGAAGCCGGAGGTCAGTATTAGCTGTCTGTATCAGTAATTCTCGGATGCATTATTATTATGCGTCACTGGAATGAAACCTTAGCAATTCAGCAGTGGGTTAGCAGGTAGGTGCCACCATGCCTGGCATTTTACAAGAGTGCCAGGGGTTAAGCACGGGTCCTTGTACTTATGCCTGCTCAGCCATTTCCCAGCTCCTCAGAGCTTTCTTGTAACAGGGGTTTTGCTATCCAGCTGTGAGATCAAGGGAGTAGGGGCTGGGGATGCGGCTCAGAGGCTAAAGCCCTGGCTTGTGAAGCTTACCGGTCTGGGTTCAATTCCCTAGTATCCACATAAAGGCAGAGGCACAAAGTGCCACATGTGTCTGGAGTTAGCTGGTCGTGGCAAGAGACCCTGCCATGCCAACTGTCTGCCTCTTTCAAAAAATATGTTTTTAAAATAAGATAGTGTAGGGTTCTGAGCATGTTTAGCATGAATCAGGCTAAGCTGTGTGACTCAGTAGGTTAAGTGTAGTAAACACATTTTCAGCGTGTTATATTTTCAGTTTACAGCGGATTTCTTGGGATCTAATCCCATTGTAAGTCATAGAGCACCTGTACCTAAGAGGCGTCTTGAACTTAAACAAAGAGGAGAAAGGATGGCCAGACATGACTTTTTTTTTTTTTTTTTTTTTTTTTACCAGTTTGCATCTCATGGTCTAATGCTGCTCTGTGCCTGAAAAGCAAGGACGGAAGCCAGCAGCGTCTGCAGTGAGCCCCTCTACCGGTCTGTGGTAGAGGCAGGCTGGCGGCTCGCTCTGGATCCATTCCTGCTGTCCTCTTGGGAAGCTTACCTTGGCTCAGGCGCTTAGGTGCATAGTGCAGCCTGAGTGCCTTCAGGAAAGCTGATTCTCACACAGCCATGGCTGAGCCTGGCTGGGGAAGGGGTACGCTGTTCTGTCCTCAAAATGGATAGGCGACACAATTCCTGTTAAAAAGCACACTGACAGAGCTGTAAGAGGTTTCTGAGCTCCGAGGATCCAGTCTTCCGCCCATCAGATGAGAGCGTGTGGCTCCGAGGACCATGGTGGTCATCCCACAGGGAGCAGGACCTGGGACTGCGCTGATGCCGGGGGACAGTGGAGAGGCAGGCAGGTCTTACAGCCACGTCAGCACAATGCGTTCAGGGTCAGACAATGTTGCCGCCACCTCTGCCTTGGGGTCTCCTGATATCGGAACCAATAAATCCATTACTTAAGCCATTCCGAGCTGACTTTTCTGTGACTTGAAGCTGAAATCCAGCTAGATTATCCATTTTCTTAAAGTCTAAATCCTCTGTTCAAGATCTGAATTCATTGACTGCTTCGACCTATTTTTCATTAGCTTCTTGGCCAATTTTTTTTTCATTCGATTTTAGTTTTTATTTATTTTTGAGGTAGGGTCTCGCTCTAGCCTAGGCTGATCTAGAATTTGTTATGTAGTCTCAGGGTGGCTTAGAACTCATGGAGATCCTCCTATCTCTGCCTCCTGAGTGCTGGGATTAAACGTGTGTACCACCACTCCTGGCTTGATTTTAGTTTTTAGCTTTATAACTCTCAGATAAGTTAGTACTTATTAATTTCCTAGTTTTTCCTTTCTTCTCCATATTCTTGGCCCATCACAAGCTGTCATTTAGAAGCACTGAGGTGTGTGCATGCCACGTGTAGCCTGGCACTCCTTCATCATTGGGAAACGCTTCACTTGGTGACAATGACACAGGAATCTTTATACAGATATTCCCACATCTCAAAAGCCAGGAGTGAGGGGAAGATGCATTGCTCATATTCCCTTTCTGGCTAAGTAAAGGATGATTTGTATCTTGATGTTAATGGAACAAGAAATAGGTGTTTCATATGGATTGTAAAAGTTATTTCTTCTTCATCTTAGAAATTTGATTTTTATAGGAATTTAGGAAAGAAAAGGAGAAATCAGTTTCTTTCCAGTCTTAGGTCATAGGGAGCTTTCTTACACAGCCAGCGAAGTCTTACAACAAACCTGCCAGGGAGACCACTGTTTTTTCTCTTCATATTTCATTTTGCACATCTCAAGGTCATTCAAGCACTTGCCAGAGCCAGAGTGAAACCAAGAGCTACAAGATTCCAGGCCCCTAATTTCCTTAAAACTTTAAACATCTTGGCTCCCTTACGTATCCCTCTGGGAACTTTCGTGGACACCTGCGTTGCTCTGAGGTGGTCATGGGCATTGCGCAGTCTCTGGCTTTGAAGGCCGGTGGCTTCTAGCCTTGTGGTGCTCTAGCTCCTCCCCGTCCCGGGAGGCTGATAGCGTGGCTGCTCCACCCCCAGCCTCTGCAGTGAACCCCAGATTACTGAATGAACACTCTTCCTATCACATTTGTCTGTTGATTTTCCCACCATGCTTTGGTAGTCTTGCGGTCCCCACATGTGAAATTATAGGCTTGGTTGTAGCCACCAACTTGGTCTTGTGGATCATTGCAATTTATTGAGTTGTTCAAGTACCCATGGCCCTGTGTATGTGATGCACATTTTCTTTGTCTTCTCTCAAGTCATCTGTCCCCACTCTTTCTAGAAGCTGACACAGTGTATAGGAAAAGACATTTTTGTGGTCTCTGACATCACATTTGGGCTGTGATGAGCCACTCTGAGCATACTGTCCCCTCTCAGAATCATTTCCAGTTATGGTGTTGCCACACTGGAATAATAAGTACTGGCAGATGGGAAAACATGCTAGCGAGGAGAGAAAGAAAGGAAGAGAGGGTGTTCTGAGCTGGTTGAGCACAGGGATCCTAAAAGGACTTTTGGTAACTCATCCACGTAGAGATCTCTTCAACTTAGTGATGTCAACATCAAAGTTGCTGGAAGTTCTATTTAGAAGACAACAGATTACCAAGTACCAGAAGATCCAACCCCAAAATATAGCCAGATTGTTCTTTGGAGTTGCCCATGTCCAGCTGGTCACTCATGTTATGGAAACACATGTCCCGGTTGTCACGCTTCCCTCCTCAGCAGGGGAGGTGAAGGCAGGAGGAACACGGTGTCCCCGTTATTCCGACACTGCTCAAGTGTCAGGAACTTTCACCTCACGACTTTACTTGTTCATCACAAAAGCTCTCCAGTAGATTATCTGTGACAGTTTCTTTCCCTGTTTTCACGTTTGTAGCAGCAGATGTTCAGAGAAGTTGAGTAATGTTCCTTACTGCCACGAGTGAGTGGCTAGAAGAGGCTTGAATCTAGCCTTATGATAAGTCCCTTCTCATATATTATGCCAATTGATCCACGTGCCTTTTTCACAAAGGAGGTCCTGTTCTCTCATAGTTCTGGAGGCCAGAATCTAAAATTGAGGTGTCGGCAGGATCCTGCCACCTGCAGATGCTGTAGGGGACAAGCGAGCACGTACACTGCGGCTTATGTAGACCACTGACATATCGCTGCCTGTGGCAGCGTGACTCTGAACACAGCCTCTGTCTTCAAGTCATCTCCATTCCTGTGGTTCTTTAAGTCCATTTCTGCTAGCCGAGAACACTTTCACTGGGTCAAAGCCAAGCCCGACCTTGTAAAATTACATTTCAGGCAATTCCTTTATAACGGTGAAGACTCACTAGGTAATATTCTGAGATACAAGATGGACATGAATTTTAGAATCTTCTAGTCAATCTATTGCAGCAGATCAGGCAGTAGTATGCTTAAGATTATGTAACTCTATGTAAAGTCATCAGTCATGCTCTTCTGACATTAGTTCTTGTTTATAAATTTGGACTCTGCATTTATTAGGCACAACAATGCAGAAATTGCAATGTCTGCCTGAACACTTAGTAGAAAAACTAGAACAGAAGAAACACATCTTAGAGGACTTTGATCGGAAAAGGGCTAACATGATGAGATACTGTGACGACAAAGCTTAACGTGAGGCCGTGAAGTTAGAGGGTTCCGAGGCTTCAGAGGCTTCTGAGTTGGGCATTTGAAATGAGTCAACGAGGTCAGCACCCCTCAGTGGTCTTCAGCATGTCAGGGGAATTTCAACAGAGACTAGGGATTGTTTTTCTGGCTGCGCCCTTTACTTGGCGGGTTTATAAACATAATACACAAAACGTATACGAATTAGTGAAGATTTCTAGCAATTCTGCTGACAGTTTTCTAAGAAATACCCAAATTATGGAAGAAAACTCATGATTCAATTACTTGACAAAGAAGGGATCAAAGAAAGTTCAGAAGTGGGGCAAGGAGTGGGCATCTATCCCCTAGCTAATGAAAAGCACAGACCAGAAATCTGATAACAAGGAAATGAGATTTACAATGGTGAATTAGTCTCAAATTTAAAAATTAGTTTTGAGCCTCTCTGTAAAACCTGGTTTTCTTTGACCTTGTAAACTTCCTTGTGTGGATGTGATGCAGCCTTCACTACAGATGCTCAGGTATGACATTTGGGACATGCATTGCTGAGCAAGTCCTTCAGTTCAACAAAGTGATTGTGGAGCTATGCTTGTGACTTCTGAAGCCTTATTAGTCCTTGGTGTGTTCCCAAAAGGGAGCCCTGGCCCAATGTTTGAAACTGATCAAATCATTAGTAAGAAAATCTTGGTTTGCATTTTGAAAACGAATAAGCACTTGTTGGGGCTGGAGAGATCACTCAGCAGTTAAAGGTGCTTGCTTACAAAGCCTGACAGCTCAGACTCAATTCCCCAGTACCCACATAAAACCACATGCATAAAGTGGTTCTATATCTGGTGTTCCTTTGCAGTGGCAAGAGACCCCCATAGTGCCCATTTCCACCATTCCCCACTGCATCCAAATAAATTTTTTTTCAAAAAGAAAAATAAAAAGGCTTGCAAGATGGCTTAGCAATTAAGGCATTTGCCTTTGAAGCCTAAGGTTCCAGGTTTGATTTCCCATATAAGCCAGATGCACAAGGGGGCACATGCATCTGGAGTTCATTTATGATGGTTAGAGGCCTTAGTGTACCATTCTCTCTCTTCCTATCTGTTTCTTTCTCACTGCTCTCTCAGAATAAATAAATAAATAAAATTTATAAATAATAGGCCTGTATATTAGGCCCATCAACAGGTTGTAGATGATGAAGGAAGGAAAAATCAGACATCAATAGAGTAGAGGGAATAGTAGAAAAAAAGCAGGGGTCCAGCAGAGGGGATAGGGAAACGGGAACAAAAGAAAGTGGTGGGAGGAAATCATGTAAATTTATTAATAAAGTTTTTATTTTATGAAAAATTTAAACAGCTGGGAATGGTGGTGTATGCTTTTAATCCCAGCACTTGGGAGGCAGAGGAAGGAGGATCACTGTGAGTTCAAGGCTACACTGAGACTACCTAGTGAATTCCAGGTAAGTCTGGGCTACAGTGAGACCCTACCTCAGAAAAACAAACAAACAAAAAGAGCTGGAGAGATGGCTTAATGGTAAGGCATTTGTCTGTGAAGCCTAGGGACCCAGATTGGATTTCCCAGGACCCATGTAAGCCAGATACACAAGATGGTACATGTGTCTTGAGTTTGTTTACAGTGGCTAGAGGCCCTGGAATGCTTATTCTCTCTCTTTTTCTTTCCTTCCTTCCTTCTGCCTTTCTTTCTTTCTCTCTCTCCCTCAAATGAACAAAATATTTTTTAAAAAATTATACAAAATTTTCCTGACTTTCTGAAGAAGTACATAAACCAGAATGGCCATATGATATAACAATAAATCCTCCACCTGAGCACATATCCAAGGGAATTTAAACCACTCCTTGTTCATACCGCACAGCCCATAATAGCTACGATATGACATGTGCCTATGCAACTGATGATATGGAACATGAGGTATGTATACGGGGTGGGGCTTTATTCAGCATAAGGAGGGTGAAATCCTAGGGTTTGCAATGGCATGAGTGGAACCTGAGATTATTGTATGAAGAGAAACAGGCCTGGCTTAGAAAGAAGTACTTCATGACCTCACTTGTATGGAACTAAAGCAAGCTAACGGGTTGGAAGTTGAGAGGAGGAGGATGTTTCCAAGGGTTGGGAGGTGGGAACAGAGGGAGGAAGTGGGGAGTCATTGATAAAGTGACATAGTTTACCTAAACAACTGCAATAGGTTTTGGAATCTGTTGCAGAGCACATAGCTACAGCCAACAACAACAATGCATTATGTACTTCAAAATCTGACCAAAACAAAAGATTCATCACTGAGCTCATGGATATGCTAATTAACTTGACTTAATCCTGCCACCTTGTATCCACATATCACAACCCTTCATTATACCCCATAAAATGTATACAAATATGATATACCAGTCAAAATAACACTACTAATTATTAAGTCTCCAGTTACCACAAAAGACCTCTCTTTAATTAAGAAGAACATGAAGAAATTATATATGCCTATTTATGAGACTTAAGGATTTTCTCTTAATATTGTTTGCCTGTGGAGATAATAGAATATCCAGCAAAAGTTTCATTTTCTCTGAAGATCATCAAGTTTGAAGGGCTTCCCTCCCCCTTTCATATTTACATACCAGCTCTGATTTTTCCCATCAAGTTAGTGGAGAATTTTCAGTATCCTGAAATGCTCTTAGTGTATGGAGAATGACGCTAAAACACTTCCCTTGCAATAGATTTAGCAAGGGAAAATGGAGAGGTTTTATTTCTTCTTTTCAGACATAATCTTGGCAGAATGTTTAAAGGAAAGATAAACAAAATGTCAGGAACATTTACAAAAGAGCACTACAACAGAAAGGCCAGGATGTCAGAAACAGAATGAATGAATATTGTCACAGGGTTGCCACCATCCTCTTTTGATACTGAGCTCCTTTCTGATAGTCCAGGGAGGTAAAAGTGGAATGGTGCCTCTGCCTCCGTGGGGTAAGTCTTACAGTCCTTTTGCGCCGAACAGTGTGCTTCCAGAGAAGCTGTGAATGTAAGTATGAGAAGAAACGCTCAGCCTCCCAATCACCTTGCTCCATGGAATCTTCCTCAAACCTAATGAGAATCTATGTGGATGCTGTGGATCTGCCTGCCCCCAGTATCCGCAGATTTTTCTCTTGGCACAGATAACACAGATCTAGGATTAAATGTTACCATTTAGTAATTAATGCCATTCAAACTCTCTCCCTGCTGTTGGAAGTTGGCGCCATAGCATAACTGCTGATGTGCTGACATCCTGAAACATCCAGTGTGCTGGTTCTCATGTTCTTGTTACATTACATTCAGGATAAAAGTTCTTGACTTTCCCAAGTTGTAATAACTGCACTTTTCACAAAGTAGACCATATGTTGGAATCTGTTCATAAACATCCAGTACTTACGTAAGTTGGAAAATGACTTCTTTCAAAGGGATTCAGAATACGGATTCTTTAATATTCATTATTATTTATTATTTTCGCAGTGCTGTGATTGAACTCTAGGCACTGCTAGGCAAGGGCTTAACCATTGATCTCTATCCCAAGCTCATCTCCTAATTTCATTTGAATTGTGAAATCCTGACACTTTAAAAAATTTATGTAAATAGCAGCTATGGCAGAATTATGTAAAACAAAGCATTTCTGAACCTGAAATGATCTTTGTTCCTTTAAATCATACTACAATCTACAAATGTTAACATCTAAGGCATCTTTAGCAAGAGATGTTCAGATAGGCTTTGTAATTCTGAAATTATATCAGTATAAAAAAACCCTAAATATATGCTGCACATATCTGAACTAGTTGGATATATTCTTTCAAAATAAGCCTAGGACTGGGTACATAGTTCCATACTAGAGTGCACGCTGAGCATGAATAAGACTCTGGGTTAAATAAATCTCCAGTGCTGGGAAAAAAAAAGCAAATAAATAATAACAGCTAATCTCTTGCTTTACCTGCAAAGGCAGCAACTAGAGTAAATCTATCCTCCCATATACAGAAAACAGGCAGATTAGAGGTTCTGCCCTCCTACCTACAGAAACATAAAATACCAGGTATGTTTACTGTGTAGCTAACAAGGTCGTGGGCTGTTCAGCTGCTGCAGAAACCTGATTAAGACCATGATCATCTTTTGAAAGACTGTAACTGGTCTCCACTTGAGGGGCATTTCTCAGTACCTCAGCTATCTCAGGGGGCAAGGTTCACAGCTACTCAGTGATGAATGTTCGAACACGGTGGTCAGATCTTGTTCTCTTAAGCCTTTTAAAGAGCTGTCAAAGGCAATAAAATAAAAATGGTCAAATTTTTACACAGAATTAACGTAATGACGGCTCTCTGAGAAAGTGGTTTCTGATTCATATAGTCACTACCTATACTACAGTAATTTCTGGTTGGCTTTAGATTGAAGACAATCTTTTTCTATTACTTATGTGGGACAGATTTCCACAAAATCTCTTGTTTACTTAAAATAAGAAAGTATGTGGAATAAAAATCCACAGAGAGGGGATTTGTGCTTGCACATTTTGCTGCTTGTGAAGGGTCAGCATTATTGATCATTTTATGAAATGTGTTTGATTTAAATGTGGACTTTAATGTTTACAAATAGCCTTGGATATTTCAAGTGAGCTTTGAGACTTGTTTTTACAGAAAGAAGAGAAGGGAAGAACTAATATAACCAAACCTCTCTAGGGTCAAGGTCTGCTTGTAAACAGGTTACTCTCCTTTTAGAAAAAATATTTATTTATTTGTTTGCAAGCAGTGAAAAGAGAGAGAAAGAGACAGAGAATAGGTGTACCAGGGCCTTTCGCTGCTGCAAACAAACTCCAGATGCATGTGTCACTGTGCATCTGGCTTTATGTTTGGACTGGGAAATTGACCTCAGGTTGTTAGGCTTTGCAGGCAAGCTCCTTCACCGCTGAGCCATCTCTCCGGCCCATAAACAGATTATTTTTACTGGGCTTCTTCAGTGACCTCCGTGAGATCTGTCTTGCAGATGAGCCTGTGGAAGACACAGTAGAAAGCACCAACGCACATGGCAGAGCCATAGGGCGCTAAATTGGGGAAATCCTGACCAAATGCCTGTGCCTTTCTATTGTTGTCTGTGCTTGAAGCTCTCTGTCACACACACAGAGCTTGCCTGGCCGCTTGTTACCTCCCCCGTCTCTTCTCACGCTGCGTCAGTTGCTCTAAGGTGGAGTACTGCTGCGACGTAAACATCCATTGTGCCTGAAGGACTTCAGAAGCCTGCAGTAAATGTGACATCTCTCATTTTCCAGGAAGGTAAGGTGGGAATGCAGTCTGGAAGAGGAAATGCCCATTGTTTTGCATTTGGAACCTATAGACTCACTAGAATGTCATGTTATGCAATTTAACTTCTTGTCACAGTTACTCTTTGGCATGGTGATGAAAACTGGAGTATGTTTAGGACGGCACAGGAGAAATTCCATTTAACATTCTGTAGAGGAAATAGACTGTGCATAACCCTTTTTATTATTTTTCTTTCCTTTCTTTTTCTTAGCTATCTACAACAACTACCACATAACTATGCTAGGAGCAGACAGCATGGCTTTTGTGATCAGTCTGACATAATTTTAAAACTAAGGAACGGTTAAGCTAGGCATATAAACATTAAAGTATATCTAGATTTTTACACGGAACAAGTTTAATGCTTTTACTTGCAAAATATGAAATAAAGCATCTGTATGTCTTCCATTAGCTAATTATTAATTATTAATTTGTAATGCAGGCTGGAAGGTCGGCGATGATAGTAGCCCCCGGTATGCATCTGTCAGAGTTTATAAAATGTTATTCTCAGATTCAAATCATATATCTCAGGAAACCCAACCTTTATAAAATATTGCATAGTTGATATTGCATTCCTGTGATTACATTATCTTATCAAACAATATCGTTATTAATGTTGTTATTAACCCACATGTATATCCTTTTTAAAATGTTTAATTCAAGCCAGGCATGGTAGTGCATGCCTTTCATCCCAGCACTTGGGAGGCAGAGGTAGGAGGACCACTGTGAGTTCAAGGCCAGCCTGAGACTACATAGTGAATTCCAGGTCAGCCTGAGCTATAGGGAGAGCCTGCCATGAAAGAAAAACAAACAGTTAACTTCAGGCCAGGCCTGATTGTCTCCACAGATTGTAATGAGAGCAGGCCCTCCTCCACTTCCTCAGTGGAGAGTTAGTGCCTAGCAGAACGTCAGACACACACTGGGACCTGTCTGCCCTTTTGGTGGAATGCGTCAAGATCCCCATTAGTTCACTGAGGCAGAGCCCCAGGTAGCCGTGGGGAGGTATATGTCATTCTTTGGACAAGGGCTTCCTGCAGATGGAACATCTTCTGTGTTAGTCAGAGTCCTCTTGAGGAACCGAACCAATAGAATGAATAGTGGCTTCTGGGTGTGAGTTTGTCCCGACAAGGAAGTAACTGACTGAGACCCTGAAGGAGTTCATGGATATTGACGGTATTTTCGACCCTGGACGCTTGGGCTTTTTAGACCCTTCTATTCTCAAAGTAGATATATACATTCTGTAGGACCCAAGTTCCTATTGGCAGAGGATGGGGCTTGACCTTTGCCAAGTATGAGGCCGCTTCTCCCTCTTTGTCTTGGCCCCAGTGACGGGCGAAGTCAGTTCTCCAGGAAAAGCGTATTTGGGCTGGAGAGATGGCTTAGCGTTTAGGGCTCTTGCTGGCAAAGCCAGAGGATCCCGGTTCAGTTTCCCAGTACCCAAGTAAGGTCAGGTGCACACGGTGGCAACACGTCTGGAGGTTGTTCACAGTGGCAAGATAGAGGCCTGCTGTGCCTATTCTCTCCCCCCACCCCTCCCCACCTCTTTCTTTCACAAAGAAATAAATAAAATATTTTAGAAAACATATTTGTTCAATCACTCCTTTTGCTGAGAGATGAATAATTGCTGGTGAGAGTCATTTCTGCTTTATTCAAATCAACTGTTTTTGTGTTAATTATCTTGTAAAATGCAGTTCAGGCTCAAAGCAACAAGGGGATGGGCAGATGGCATAGCAGTTGTTCAGACTTGCTTGCAAAGCCGGCCTGCCTGGGTTTAATTCCCCAGGACCCATGTAAAGCCACACGGAACTTGGCACAGGCACCTGTGATCCTGACACCCCACAGTGAGGGGAAGCAAAGCCCATAGACCCCCAAAGCCCCCAACCCAACATTTATTTGCAGCCTGGGCTAGAGTGAGACCTACCTTGCAAAGAAAGAAAGAAAGGAAAGAAGGAAGGAAGGAAGGAAGGAAGGAAGGAAGGAAGGAGGGAGGGAAGGAAGGAGGGAAGGAAGGAGGGAAGAAAGAAAGAAAAATGGCTGGAGAGGTGGCTTAGCGGTTAAGGTACTTGCTTGCAAAGCCAAAGGACCCAGGTTCAATTCCCCAGGACCCACATGAGCCAGGTGCACAAGGTGGTACATGCATTTGGAATTTGTTTGCAGTGGCCGGAGGCTTTTACACGCCCATTCTCTATCTGCCTCTCTCCTTCTCGTAAATAAATAAATAATAAAATATTTAAGAAAAAACAGAGACCCTGTCTCACAGAGGATGGAGCACAGAATCATCTAAGCTGTCCCGTGACTTCCACAGCGCCCTATGGCACACCTAACCCCCACGTAAGTGAATAATAAAAACAACAACAACAAAGTTTTACCATACTGGAAACCACTGTTGGACCATGAGGTAGAAGTTTTTTAGGGGAGGCTCTAGGGCTCCCCCCATTCAAGTATATAGAAAGTAATAGGCAATTACAGCCATCATATAAATTCCCTAGTATTTGCAGGTAACCCACATGTGATCTCACATACACTTTGAATCACTTCTAGATTCCTAGAGATACCTAATACAATTTAAATACTATTTAATAGTTGCTGTATTATTTGGGGGTAATGGCAAGAAACAAGCTGTACATACTGCATATAGGTGCCATTCTGTGGCTGGCTTGTTTCTGATTTCAATGGACAGTTGGTTTCTCTATCGATGTGGAGCTCCAGGATGCTGGACGGTTGGCCAAATGTATAAGACTCTTTTGCAAGGGTGCCGGGGAAGCACCTCAGTGGGTAAGAGCACTTCCCATGAAAGCACGAAGCTCTGAGACAGCATGAGTCATGCACCATGTTGAGTGAGGCCACACATACCTATAACCTCAGTTCTATGGAGAGTGGAGACAAGAACCCCAATGGGGTTTGCTGGTTAGTAAGTCTGACCTGAAGCTTGGCAGCTCTAGGCTCAGTGAGATGCCCTGTCTCCAGGCAGACAAGCAGGAGAAAACTAGAGGACTGCCAGCTTTCCCCTCTGGACTCTGCCATGCGTGCAAAGCGGAGCACACATCTGCACACATATGCACTACAGCACACGCACCACACTTAGTGCGCGTGCACACACGGTCTCCTTTGGATTAGAGAAGTGTATTTCTAGTGTCCTTTCATAATTGTTCCTGTTAATGATGAATTCACCCTATTTTTTAAAATTCATTTGAAGAAATGCATCAACTAACAGAATAGCACAAACATAATTGATGTCTTCAGCTATTTATAGTTTAGTATGTAAATTTAACAATATTATAACTAAATATCTCTGTCACAGTCATAAGTAGGTTATATTATCACATTATTCCAGGAAATTGGCTGATGTCTCTTTTCATCAGTTAATTAAAATATGTAAAAGCAGCCAGGCATGGTGGTGCACGCCTTTAATTCCAGCATTCGGGAGGCAGAGGTAGGAGGATCACTGTGAGTTTGAGGCCACCCTGAGACTACATAGTGAATTCCAGGTCAGCCTGGGCCAGAGTGAGACCCTACCTTGAAATATATATACCTAGTTTCATTTTTCAATGTATATACATACATACATACATACATACACACACACACACACACACACACACACACACACATGTAAAAGCATGAAAGGACATTATTGTGTCCTGTGATATTTAGCTCGCAGAAATATTTTTATAAATATTAACTGGCCAGCAAATTTCAAAATCTTCCAGTCGCCTTTGGTGATTTCAGCCCGTATCTCTGTGCAGCAGAGGCGTTTCTGCTTTCTCTCTCTCCTGTACCGGCATGGTGATGGGGTGGCCCAAGCCAGATCTTTCACGTAGCAATTTTTGCATTGTCCCTGAGAGCTAGTTGTTCCACGTTTAGGATCACAGTGAGCTGATAGATGAACATAGCCATTTTCTTAGAAGCTAAATTATACAAATTTATAATTAAATACACAGTACTAAAACAAATAGAATGCATCAAGTTACCATTTCCAAATTATCCCCTGTTGTTTATAATCTTGAGGTTATTTGCACCTATTGTATGATTGAATAGTGATATAAATGGGGACCTGTTTCATATCTTCCCAACTCCATGTTCAGTGACATCTCGTTAGTTGCCTGGAATCACCCACCATGGGACCTCCGCAGCTTGGTAACTCAGACATACCTACCTTCACTCCTTAATCACCCATCCACCGCCCAGGAGGGCTGGAAAGCATTTACTGGTACATTAACCACTTTCTATTTGAAGCTAATTTTTAAATGATTAATTATTACTGGTTTATTATTTATTATTACTATGTCAATATTGGTTTTTTGCTAATAATTAAAAATTCTGAAATTACCCGTCTAGTCCTTTTGCTACAGTTGTGATAAAGTGTCCCCCAAGAAGGATTATGTATTGAAGGCTTGATATGACCTGTGACATATGCAATATTCAGAAGCGAGGTTTTGAGGAACTGACTGGATGACACTCGGGAGGATTCATAATTTGAGGACATCAGTGGGAGGCGGTGAAAGTAGGGTAGGGGCCCTGTTCGTGGGGCGGCAGTACTGCCCGAGGCTGGACCGTCGGGTCTGCTGACCCGCTCCCTGGGCCTGGCTGAGCGCGGCCGTGGCTCTTCCACCTCTGTGCGACGCTGCTCTGCTTCGTCTTGGCCTAAAACCACCGCAGTGAACTGACCACGCAGCAAAATCACTGAACTTTGTGCCAAAAGAAGTCCTTTCTCACCCACATTGTCTTTGTCCACATAGTCGTCACAAAGAGGGGAAAAAAGGAACACACCTCCGTCATGCCATAAACGCCACTGCCACGCGCACACGGTGCAAAGCGCTGCAGTGCGGCGCGCAGCTCCGAGAGGACAGGCTGCGGGACCCAACAAGCTCTGGATCCACAAGGATCCGGCCCCTGATCCCAGAGCGCGACTGGAAACCCTGCGTCCCGTCCCGGAAGCCCCCCGCCAGGGGGTATGCTGAAACTATGAGAGTCATTGGTTAGAACTCTCAGAAGAGTAGCTTTTTATTTATGCACTTCAGTTTTCCTACATTTGAAAGAGGGGAAAGAAAGCCAATTTTTAGGGCTTTTGTGGGGATTAGGATGTATATAGGCCCTCTCTCTATATATAGGACAAATACGATTTTTATTATTGTTCATAATAAATGTTTTATAAAATGTAGAGCAAAATGGGCAAAGGGCACTTTTCTAGGAATTGGAACGTCATTGTAAATTCCAGCTAGAGGCTTCAGAATGATTGGATAGAAAACAGTCTTTGTAGGGTCCCACTCTAGCCCAGGCTGACCTGGCACTCACTCTGTGGTCCCAGGGGCTAGCCTTGAACTCACAGCGATCCTCTCATCTTAGCCTCCCAAATGCTGAGACCTGCCACCCAATTGTCAGCCCACTAGTTAAACAAGTAACCCTTACCTCTGCTCTGATGGGCTCGGCTCAGGGTGTGTTCTTTTCCAGTACCTGTAACTGGGCAGAATGAAACAGCATTTTAACCCTATTTCCTGAAAACATAAACAAAAGATGTGTTCCAGTCGTATATTGGTGGAACAAAAGTTAATGAGAAAAAGGAAACTATTTGAAAAACTCCTACAGTGAAGATATTCAGTGAGTCTTATAAGGTATTATTAAAAGTTCCCTAAAATTAAGTGGTCCTCAAGAAATATTCAGTTATATTTTTGGCCTTGTCCAATTGTTTTCCAAAAGAAGTAGATAAAATTCTATGTATCAAGGAGCTCAGAAGATGGCTTAGTTGTTAAAAGCACTTGCTTGCAAAGGCTGCCAGTACAGGTTCATTTCCTCAGCCATCCAAATAAGTGTCCAGTGCTCTTTTGCAGTAGAAAGATGCCCTGACAGTCACATACACACATGTGCAAATAAATGTTTTTAAAACTACTGTGCATTGTTTATATTATTGATATTGTGAAAATATTGAAGTTTATTAATTTAATAATATTATTAAGCCAGACCATAAAAGTTCCCAATGACTTAGAGGTATTAGAAAGGGAAGCAGAATGCTTTTCTGTAGAACAGGAAAGAGATCCCCATAGAAAGTGACAAAAATACCCACAACAATCATCAGTAAAGATATAGAGGGGATATCTAAAAATAATTGCCTCTTATTTGAAAGCCTTTCACATTCATTGAGGACAAAGATATAATTTTGAATGAATATAAAAGTCAGATACATGTACACAGATTGATCTCCTTGTTGGGGAAGTGGTTTCAACATAGGCTATTTCCTTTCCTTCAGGGGAATATCTCATCTTATTTTTATTCTGTGTTCTGATGTTATGATATGGTGATAACTGACACCATCCTATTGTTAACAATCACTCCTCCAATGAAAATTGTGATACAATTGAACGGATCTTTGGAGAGCAAAGTAGCTCTCCAAGTGACAGGTAGCGGATCCAGAGACCTAGCCCCAGGCTGCTTCATGCCCACTACTCATGCTTGGGTCCTCTTCCTCATCTGGAATCAGAGCTCTGCAGAGTCAATAATAAAGAAGTAAGCTTGGATGACTGCTGGACTAAGGCCACTGAGGTTCAGTTGCCAAATATAACACAATATGCCCAGGTCATGTAAATGACACACAGACAGATAAAATACCAGTAAACCTGTGTCTTAATTATTATGCATGCCATATTTATACTAAAACCGTATCTGCGATTCAGATTTAAATGGATGTCCCATATTTTCACTTGCTGGACTGGACAACCTCATGAAAGGCATCCTGCCTCCACCCTTTCCTCCCGGCTGCTTGCCGGGTTGTCAGCACGAGGGTAGGCCTGGGTGAGGAGGGTTGAGCTCCGCCACCAGCTGTACGTTCCTGCTGCCCACCTGAGGCACCACCTCACAGCCATTCCTGCAGGTTCCAGGTCTCTTCACAGAATACAATCGGCTTCGTTCTTGTCGCTTGTTTGATCACATTCCTCTCCTGGCTGGTCCCAAGAGAACAGCATCAGTCAGCTGAGGGTGACTGCCCATGGTGTGGTGTCAAAGGGCCCCACACAGTGACTGCAGCGCCAGGGACTCGACTCATTTCTGATCTGCGCATTCCTTTTTGTGTTTTTAAATGATTTTTCCTCTTCCCTGTCCTTTTTATTTTACTTTGTTTTATTTATTTGAGAGAGAGAGAGAGAGAAAGAGGCAGATAGAGAGAGAAAGAATGAGTGTGCCAGTGCCTCTATCCACTGCAAACAGACTCCAGACACAAGCGCCACATTGTGCATCCGGCTTACATGGGACCTGGGGAATTGATCCTAGGTCCTTTGGCTTTGAAGGCAAGTGCCTTAACCAATAAGCAATCTCTCCAGCCCCTCTTTGTTTTTTTTTTTTTTTTTTTTTTTGAACAAAGTCTCACTATGTAGGCCAAGCTGGTTTCAAACTCATGATCTGCCTGCCTCAGTCTTCCAAATGTAATTATAGGGTAGTGCCACCATACCCAGTTTTGACCATGCCTGTTCTGTGTTGTTTTGTTTAAATATATAAAATGGTATAAAATGATTTCTACCTTGTAGGGTTGTTGTGAAGATTAAATGACTTAAGAGGCTCAGAAATGTGCCAGGTTCATGGGAAGAGCTCAGCACATGGAGGAAGGACCTTCATTATCTTAATGATTAACTTGCATAAGAATCAGCTAGAGGCACAGCTAAAACCCGGATTACCAGGCCCCAGAACCCTACGTTTCTGATTAAGTAAGTCTGGACGTGGCCAAGTGCTGCTGCTGCTGCTGTTGCTGCTCATTCTGGGACCGAGGCCCTGTTGTAGCTTACTGCTTTCAATGGCTGTGGCCGTGCAGGAAAGTGCCTTCTCATTTCTGTTTATCAGTGATTCGTGTTGGCTGGGTGCAGCTCTCAGCCCAGGCAGAGCTGTCAAGAGTGTGAAGTCTGATTTCTCTTAACTTAAGCAGGCACAGAAGTTTCTGATTTATTTCTGGCTATCGTCAATACCTTGAGGCAAGGGGATGCTCTTAGCCAGCAGGAAGTCTAGAATGATGGCAGCCTCTGTTCTAAATTCAGAGGCCATCTCTGTTCAACTATAGGCATTCTCCAGTATCCTTGGGGGACTGGTTCCAGAAACCTCCCCCATACCAAAAATCTGTGGACGTTCAGGTCCCTCATAAAAAAAAAAAAAAAAAAAAAAAAAAAAAAAGCATGGGGCTGGGGAAATGGCTTAACAGTTAAGGCGTTTGCCTATGAAGCCTACGGACCCTGGTTTGATTCTCCAGGACCCACGTTAGCCAGATGCACAAGGGGGCGCACACATCTGGAGTCTGTTTGCAGTGGCTGGAGGCCCTGGCGTGCCCAGTCTATCTTTCTCTCTAACTGCCTCTTTCTCTCTCTCTCTCTCACTCTCAAATAAATAAATAAAAATTTTTTTTTAAAAAAGGTAGGATTTGTATATAATCTATGCACATCTTCCCGTATACATTAGATAGTCTCTAGATTACTTACAATACCGGAAACAATGTAAGTGCTGTATACGTAGTTGCCATACTATGTCATTCAGAAAAGTCTGGACATGTTCAGCACAAGTGCTATTTTTTTTCCTGAATGTTTTCCATCTGTGCTCAGTTAAATCTGTGGACCATGGAAATGAAGGACAGAGCGTGGTCAGTTTTGCCGGCTGACTGCTAGCTACCCCCTAGGAATGCTAAGAACACCTCACTTAGAAAAGAAAGCCTCACTTCCTGGCGGGGGGGGTGGGGTGGGGGTGGAGGGAAGGTGGATTTCATAGTGAATAATCCTGTAATGGATCTGAAGAAAACTTTAAAGAAAGCAGTGAAAACCTAAAGAAGGGGTGACTTGAGGGACTGTGTATCACCTAACAAAGGCTGATGAGTTGGGGAGAAATGACTGGGCAGTAAATGGTGGGGTGTGCTCCTAGTGGCAGTAAATTGTGGGAAGGTGACCAGGAGATATATGATAGCTAAAGGTTGTTCAGTAAAATTTTTCTGCACAGATTCAAGTTACTGTTGGTAATAACAATGGCTGAAAGAATTGTTCTCTTCCTGTAGGGAGAAGGTCTTTACATAAGGAAAATCATGCCTCGCTTTTAGACATAAAGAAGGGTGCTAGGGAGCTCTTCTTTCTCAATTTCTATCAGCTAAAATTCAGCTTCATGTTAACGTGGCATTTGGGGTTAACACATCCTGGGGACTTTCAACAATCTTTATTAAACTCTAAAGATTTTGCAGACTGCCCAGTGATTTGGCTAAAGTGTGTGTTCTGATTCAGCAGGTCTGGACAGAGGGACTTTTGTTCTGCATTCTAACCAGCTCCCAGGTAGTATCATTTCTGGGAGGCAGGCCTTGGAGCCTCCACCTAGAACAAGGGAGCATGAATGTGGAGGGAACCGGCCACAGGATTTGATCCTGAAGCACACTGAGGCCTAAGAGCCACAGGTCTCGGCTGAGCGCAGGCCTTTGGTGTCCGTTTTTAGTCTTGCAGGTGTAGCCTAAGGTACACTATGTTTTGTTTTGTTTTTTCTTTTTGGTTTTCTTTTAATTTTTGTTTTCTTTATCCAGAATCTGAGAAAAGTGGGATCTATGCCTGGTAAAGCTCTACAGGCCCCATTTTAGATTCAAGCAAACACTCATCTCAAAGGGACCAAGCACTACAGAATCTCTCTACATGGAGAGAAAATGCGATGTTTATTGTTTATGCCTTTTAAGGGAGAAAGTAGGACAAACCATTCTGATCAGAATTTTCTTTACACACAGTCCCTGCCCTGTGTGGCCTGCAGTTTGGCCACAGGAATCTCTGAGTGGCCTTTATTCACTCTGGTCTTTTGCAGGCAGGGATTGCCTGTGGTCTGCCTGTGTTTCCATTTGATCCTTCTCTTCACATTCTAACCCGTTCAGAAAGAATCTGGTCTAACTTAATGCCTCACAGGCACCTAGCACTTTGAAAATAACCATGATTATATACAGGAAAATTTCTAAACTTTCTCTTTGTGTTTAACACAGAATGTAAATATCTTATTCTTAAATACAATCACCTATTTGGATGTAGGATGCCTCAATTCACATTTTTATTTTTATTTCTGAGGAAGGCACTGTTTGGTCACAAGTCTATCTTGTCTAGGTATTTCGACATGTCATCTCTCTTTGGTATTTTTGTCTATTATCCAAGGCAGATCTTTGAGTTCAAAATGTACCACCACACGTGGGAACTGGCAAAGAAGAGCCAAAATAGTTCTCACACTTTAGCTGCTACTACTATATTCCTAGATTCTTTGCTAAATATTCTCATCACATTGTGACTGTTCTGTTGATGGTGTTTAAAAATCCCAGTGAACAGGCTCACACTCAGACTAACGAAATCAGATTCTCTGTAGATGGGGATCTATCTACTTCTCTTCCATCTATCTCCTCTTCTCTCCTCCTCTCCCTTTCCGTTCTTCTTTAATTAAAGTTTTCATAGAGGACTTTGGCGATTCTAAGACACTCCTATGTACTCCAGAGCAGGTGAAGCAGCAGCAGAGACAGGATGCACAAGGGGGTCTTCGTACTGTACAAAGTCGAACATCAACTTGGATACCATAACAGGCTTCTAATAAGAGCAGATCCATGGTGTTCCTCATATACAGATCCTAACGTGGGGTAGTTTGACTTGTTTATAAGTTGCAGTAAACATTGATAGGTAAGGAGGCTGTAGTAGGGTTAGAGAGGAGACACAGGCAGGGGTGAGGGGAGGGGATATTGACAGGCAAGTTGAGAGTCAAATGCAGAGGGTCGAAGAGTCTGGAGGTGCGGCTGGTATAAGGAGAGATATCAAAACTAATGATGGCATGAATCAGTATCGAAACCTTCCCCCGATAAGTCTCTCAACAATAGTTTGGGCAGAAACACCATGCTGTGCAGGGCTAGAAAAAGCCCTACCTTCAAGCTATAGACTGGTAAGTCCTTGAGTCAGAATTAGGTTACTTACTCCCCCAGGGAGCTATTGGTCAAGGAGGCCTTATAGAGCCCCCCAAACAATGCCAGCCACTGCCAAAGTACCTGGCTACCCACCAGGTCTAAATGATAAGGCCCTATTGCTGCAGACAACACAGGCTGTGGCAGCAGGACACCCAGAGACCGTGCTGGAACGGAGATGGACGCCAGCTCCCTGCTGGCCAATCTCACAGTGCTGGAAAATGCTGTGTGAGCTGCCGGGGAATAAACGTCATCAACAGTGTGGAAAAGCCATGGACCCTACAAGCTGCAAAATCAGCCAGCCAGGCAGAATGTGCACACCAGTGCAATAGTGACACAGAAGCTCTAGGGGCAAGCAACGGCTCTCTGATGAGGCACGAGGCATGCTGAGTGGGAAGGAACTCCTATCTGGTACTGAGAAGCAAGCCTGTGGCCTCAACAGTCATAGAACCAAGTGGAAAGCTAACACTGATCTTTGGTAACAGGAGAGGCTATGCCTGTTGAAAGTCCTCTAAATGTCTGTTTGATCCATGCTGCTCTCACTCTTGTCTAGATAATCTTTTTTTTTTTTTTTTTCTTACAGAGGGCAGTGAATTGCAGGGAGACCATCAGTATGACCAGAAAAAAAAAAGTCAACTGCCTAGCACTAGGCAAGCCATTTCTGTCACATCTGCCAGGGCCCAGGAAACATTACAGAGGAAGAAGATGATCAGATGTGAGTGCTGCTTTCATATGAGGAGACTCAAACTCATCCAAGCAGAAAATCAGAAGCTGCTGAGAGCTCAACACTAAAGGAGACTGATGGCATTCATTCCCTTCAGGACTCAGGGAACATTGCTGAAGAGGAGGCAGAAAAAATGTAAGAGCCATATGGTGGGGAAAGGTGTATTTGGAGGCACTGGCCCTCCACAAAGAGACTGACTGGTGCATTCATGACCCCACAGTGATTATGAAGAACCCCGCTGAGGAGGGCCTTCAGTGGAAGGGGAGGGAAATAAGGATATAGCACTTCCCCTCAGAAAGTATAACCAACCCAATTTGCAATATGTTCACATATTAGAGTGAGACCCTACCTCAAAAAACCACAAATAAAATAATATAAGATAAAATCACAACTGCATGTGACGGTATGTGCTTGTAACCCCAGTGCTGGGGAGGCAGAGACAGGCAGGTCCCTGGGGCTCACTGTGTAGCCAGTTGAGCCTCCTAGGCAAGTTCCTGGCCAGTGAGAGACCCTGTATCAAGAAAAGTAAAACAGTTGATGGCTCTTGACAAGAACAACATGCCAGTTTATTTGTTCTCTGGCATATATACAAACACACATACATATATGCACACATGTATCTGCACACATGAAAATATAACCCTGGGCTGGAGAGATGGCTTAGTGGTTAAGCGCTTGCCTGTGAAGCCTAAGGACCCCGGTTCGAGGCTCGGTTCCCCAGGTCCCACGTTAGCCAGATGCACAAGGGGGCGCACGCGTCTGGAGTACGTTTGCAGAGGCTGGAAGCCCTGGCGCGCCCATTCTCTCTCTCTCCCTCTGTCTTTCTCTCTGTGTCTGTCTCTCTCAAATAAATAAATAATTAAAAAAAAAAGAAAATATAACCCTATTTTTAATGTGCCAAATAATGTATTTCCTTCAGATTCTCAAAAAATGAGGGTTAAAAATGAGGAATTTTATATGAAAAATTGTTGCTCAAAGAAACATAATTAAGATCTCACACATGGGAAAACAAAAACACATCTGATAAAAGTAAAGAGAAATTCAAATTATGATTTACTGCTTATAAAAATGACTTTGCTTATAAAATGAAGTTTGGCAATTCTTGCAATGAATATAGCAATTTAAGCAAGTTTTGTATTGAGGGGGGATCACAGTAAGGCTGCTGTATTGTGACATTGTACAATTCTAATGGCCGTTTGTTTTACAGCATGACTCTGCAAGAATTGGTCAACTGCCAGAAACTCATCATGATGACAAACTGTTACAATGAATTGCTTTCAAAGAAACACTACTTTTCATTTTTGAAACAAATTTGTGTCAGTACTAGACATATTCCAGTATCTGTAAGTCAGTCTTGGGTCATATACTCAAAGGCCAAGTTTTGCTTAGTGTGTGCCTTGTGGGGCTAAGATCGGTTCATAATGACTTTTGAAACAGCATAGAAGTTGGTATAGCCATTACCTGCTTGTTGTGGTACAAAGCATCGGATCAAAAGCAACACATATAAGGGGAAAGGGTTTCTCTGGGCTTACAGTCGTGAGGGGAGGATTTATTATGGTATGGCAAGCATGGCAGAGCAGAGGCTGGCATCAAATCTTGTCTCAGCAGCTGAGAGGCAGCAGCAAGAAAGAGCCAGCTCGGGAATATCCAGTGGGGCTGAACTGACCACCTTCAAGGCCTGTCCCAGAGGTATACCTTGTAGGCAAGGCCGCACCTCCCAAAGACTGCCAGCTAAGGGTTGGGTTCGAGGCTTAATCACAAAGGCGTCAGCCTATGGGGGACATGCCACATTCAAACCACCTTGGTTGAATGATGCATTTTCACTGTGTCTCTACATTGACCACCCTCTCTTCCACATGTCTACTTCCTTTTTTTTCCCCTTAGGTAGGGTCTCACTCTAGCTCAGGCTGACCTGGAATTCACTATGGAGTCTCAGGGTGGCCTTGATCTCTCAGCGATTCTCCCGCCTCTGCCTCTCGAGTGCTGGGAATAAAGGCGGCGGCACCACTCGCCGCTTTCAGATGTCCTTCTTATGGGAATATGGAATACCGTGTGGACCGGTTCAGGCTGTGCTTCCAGCTCTTCCTTTAAAGAAACAGGACTGTCCAAATGTTTCTTACAGATCAGTTTTACTGATGGTTAAAGTAAATGTAAGACCTTTGTCTCAAGCAACTACAAATCTTTGTAAATTGATTTACAAATGTAACTGTTGTTAAAATTGCAATTGCTTATATTTCCAGAAATGTTATTTATATTATGAATCTCATAAAATCAATGAGAATACAAATTAACACTGTCCATTTAAGATGGCTACCAATTTTCAAATCACAAAGCATGCATCTTCATTTGATTAAATAGTTCTAGAGTTGTATTTTCTGGATTAAAGAAAGGCAAATAACTAGTTGAAGGGTGATCATTTGTTTCTGAGGCAATAACTCTGCTTCTGACTTAGCTGCTGTGGTGGTTTGAGTCAGGTGTCCCCCATAAAGTCAGGTGTTCTGAATGCTAGGTTCCCAGCTGATGGAGATTTGGGAATTAGTGCCTCCTGGAGGCAGTGTATTGTTGGGGGTGGGTCTGTGGGTGTTATAGCCACCTCCCCCTTACCAGTGTTTGGCACACTCTCCTGTTGCTATTGTCCACCTTATGTTGGCCAGGGGATGGTGTCTACCCTCTCTGCTCATGCCATCATTTTCCCCTGCCATTGTGATATATATTTAAAGTGTACCCCACTTTTGTTCAGCCGCTTCTGTACTTCTACAAAACGCACAGCTGGGGCACAAAGCCATAGTGCCATACCTAGCAGAGCACAGCACGACTAATTGTGTGCAGCTTCTGGAAATTAACCATGCTACATACAACAAGCATCAGGGAAAAGACATACATCCTTAAGCATGTATCAGTAGCTAAGAAAAGCACATGATCAAGTACTTTGTGGAGTGACCTCCAACATGGCCAATTTGTCTCTATTTGGAGGACTTCTGGTATAATCTAGATTACTGGGGTGGTCATTGTGGTAGTTATTCAAAACTACATCACAAATAAAGGGCTGGAGAGGTGGCTCAGAGATTAAGGCACTTGCGCATAAAGCCTAACTACCCAAGTTTGATTCTCCAGTACCCTCATAAAGCCAGATGCACAAAGTGGTACATGCATCTGGAGTTTTTTTGTTTTGTTTTGTTTTGTTTTGTTTTGTTTTGTTTTGTTTTTACAGCAGCTGGAGGCCCTGGTGTGCCTGTTCTCTCTCCCTTTCTGCCAGGTGTGGTGGCACACACACCTTTAATCTGAGCACTCTGGCAAGGCCAAGGTAGGAGGATCACTACAAGTTCAAGGACAGCTTGATTCTACATAGTGAATTACAGGTCAGCCTAGGCTAAAGTGAGACCCTACCATGAGCATCTGAAAGAATGTAAATAAATAAATAATAAATCAATAAATAAAGCAGCTAATTTGGGGTTTGTTATATATCCCCAGATGAAAGTATTTAGAAGGAATTGCTTACATTTATACATAAGTATATACTATGGATAAAGAAGTGGCAAAGAAAAACCAAAGCTACGCAAGCCATGGGTGAGAGAGAGAGAAAGAGAGAGAGAGGGAAAGAGAGAGAGAAAGAAAAAGAGGGGGAGGCAAAGCTGGGATCTAGAGAAGTTTAGCGGAAGTGGTGGGAGGACAGCGTTGTTTCAGGAAGCAGGACCCACTTCTACACATGTGGGGAAAATGAAGAGTCTCACTTGAGTGGAACGTTCCTATGCAGAGGGTTCGTGGATATCCACTGAGGAGAGGACAGTGGGACCCAGTGGGGCGCTCCCGAAGTGGGGGCTCTGCAGCAGCTGCTTTGACCTCACTTGGGAGCCGGGTCTGCGCGGAAATGATGAGGCCCCACCCTGCAGTCTGGCGCGCTGGCGAGCCCCGCGGTCTCTCAGCATTAGCCCTGCAGGTGACTCTGAAGCTCAGTGAAGAGCCAGCTCTCAATTACAGCAAGCCACGGGAGACTTCCTGGAGGATCCAAGGCATGTTTCCAGAAGATTAAGATGGTAACTGTAGGTTAGATAGATTACATAGAGGTTTGACGCTGCAAAGTCTATTTTTTTAACATAATGTCTTAAATATATATATATATCCCGCCAATGAATTCCAAAGCATCTTCATTATTTGTTACAGCGTATTAAACTGTGGCAATATGCCTTAGTTAGCCTGCTTTAAATTATTTAACAATCAACTTAATGCTTTCATTTTATTATAGTGAAAGCTAATTTAATGACTTTTAGCTGGTAACTCGTCAAAGGAAACTCCATTTCTCAATCATACAGAATCCAATAAAAATTCAGCACCTTCTTAATACACATCAGATAGATAGGAGGACTACTTTGATGTAAGGGACTTGGGTGTTTGTAGGAAGTTTAAAAGAGATTGTCCTCCCAGAGACAATCCTTTCAAGTCAACGCATGAATTTGCAGCAGAGGTAAGAGGGAGGACAGGAGCCGAGGATGGACCGGTGAGGAGCGAGAGGGGCTACGCTGCTGAGGAAAAGTGACAGGGTGAGGGAACAGAAGAATGACAAGAAGGAAAATGTAGCAAGGAAGTACAAATTAAAGAGTAGAGCTCAGAAGTCAGTTAATGAGCAGAGAGGTGAGTGTGGCTACCAGGCTGGTGCTGGCAAAGGAGGCCACCTCCACGACTGGCTGCAAGGAGCTCACGCCTGTGCCCAGGGCACAAGCTGACTGAGGGCTGCTGGACCGCTGCCCTTCAGTGTTTTCTTAAGTTTGAAATCTTGGCACCTTTTTTTTTTTATACCCATCCATAGAAAACCTGCTGGGTGAGAAACACACAGCAAATGTACTTATGGAGGCCCATGTGTGAAGTGATCGTGTTTACATAAGGCTTACACAATTTGAGAATAACGTAATTTGACAGAAGAGACAGGTTGATGAAATGTCTGCAGTGTCTTTTTTTCCTTTTGGCATTATAGTCGAGTGGGTAGCACACAACCCTGGGAACGCTGAGAGCAGGCTCCGCGTTCCTGGCTGTGTGACCGACACCCAGCGACCCAGCAGGAGCCGCGTGTGTTCAGCTCCACCCCCATGCACTGCAGGCCCTCCAGGCGAGGACTCTGAGGTTTGTAAGGGCTCCAGCGAGCTGGGGTTTCAGAAGATTGGGAAGGTTATCCAGCAGACCATGGCCAAGCCACACACAGCCCTGCCCGCCTCGTCTCGAGCCATGCTGTAAAGAGTGAGCTTTGCAAGACTCAACTTTGGCTACTATCAGTGCTGGAACTGCGTGGAGCAGCTGGTTATGACGGCAGGTGGAGGTCTGAAGTAGTGCAATGAGGAAGGGCGACACTTGGTCTAGAAGTTAGTTAGGCTCTAAAATCAATGGCCAAATGCATCTGGCAAGCATCACGGGCCTGGAGCCAGTGAAGAGGCCAGAGTGCCCAAGTGGGTTCTGGGCACTGTAGAGGCAGTAGGGTGAGCTCTGCAAGACAGTGGGAGAGTGGTCAGAAAGGACAGTCATTGTTAACACGTTCGCAGAGTGCCCAGGGCCCAGTGACATGGCCAACAGCTCCACTCGTGCACCATCCTCACCTAACAATGGTGGGCAGTACCACTGCAACTCCTTACAGATGAAGAAACTGAGGCCCAGGGGTTCAGACGCCAGCCCCAGGCAGTGGCTCAAAGGCTGGGCCTTCAAGCTAGGGACTGATATTTCGGAGGCCCAGGGGAAGTGGGGCAGGGTAGAGTTCCGCATTAGGTCAGAAGGGAAGTTGCCACGCACAGATGACTGCATGCTCCCCTCCGAGGGCTGCCTGCACTGTGCTGCGCCTCTGGGAATGGGAAAGCCTGGAGCGTTTGCCACATCCCCGGGTCGCATCCATCTATGTTGCCTTCCCAAGCTGACTGTGTTGCCTAGATGCTCTGCCAGGAGCTGGAGGAAGAGGAGTCTGGCCTTACTGCCAGGATGGGCAATGGGTCTGGTGGCATTATACAACCACAGACTTACACCAACTATGTTTACTCAACAGAAAACCAAGAGGAAAGTTTGCAGTTTCTAGTTTATTGGAAACAAGTAGTTCTCCAAACTGGTAATTTGACTCTTAGGCATGGACCAGGAAATGTGGGGAAGAGTTCAAAATGTTTGCTGTGTAATTTAGGGGCCAACATATTCTCTCTCACACACACATGCACACACGCCCACATGCCCACACGCAAAATCTTGAGTAAAACGCAACCTAAAACACCTTGCCTTGAAAATGCAGTTGCTGAAATACTTTTAGTTAAACTATATATATATACACACATACTATTAAATTTTATTTATTTCTGTGCATATATGGGCCCTTCAAGGTGTGTGTGTGTGCACTCCACCTTCTTTGAGACATGGTCAGGCCAGACTGTGAAGAATGTCAAACTGGCTGGCCCAGGAGCTTTGGATTTTCCTGGCTCCACATCTCATGGTTATAAACATGTTGGAATCACAGACTCATGAGCCTCCTTGTGTCTGGCTTTATGTGAGTTATGAGGAATCAAACTTGGACCATCAGGCTTCACAAGCAAGTGCCTGTAATCACTGAGCAGTCTCTGCAACCCAGAATTGCAACATCTGTTTCACAAATACAACTTGAAGAGTAGACTTCAAAACTACTGCTGCAACTTTGGATTTGGCCCTGAACCACTATAAAACTGTAATGTAAACTTCACAAGTTAAAGTCTTTGTTAATATACTAAATAACATTTTAGAGCAGGAATGGAGACGTAATAGTTACATAATTAACACCTTTCGTTTTATGCATAAGGAAACTAAATAACAACAGCCAGAGATCCATCGATTCCTTCTACTTCTCATGCACCTGCCCTGCTACCAGCTAGTGTTACATTTTCCCCACTGCTTCTGTGGATTTGTTTCCCCCACAGATAAAATGATCAGCAGTTTTCAGTTTTGCTGCTCAAAAACACATTAGAAGCAAAAGAATTGAAAACAAGGACTCAGTGAGATATTTATACACAAATTCTCACAGCAACATTATTCACAGCAGTCAAAAGGCAGAAGTAACTCAAGTTGTATAGACAATGGATAAACAAAATGTGGCAGGTACATACAGTGGGGCACTATTCAGACTTTAAAAGGAAGGAATTTCTAACTAATACTACAACACAGATGAACCTTGAAGTCATGTTAAGTGTAAGTCAGTTGCTGTAGATAAATACTGACTGTATGATTCCATTTACATAGTAGCCAAATGCATAAAGGCTGTAAGTAAAAGAGCATACTGGGAAGAAGGAGGGAATGCAAAGTCTTGGTGTAATGGGTAGAATTTCAGCTGGGGAAGATGAAAATGCTTTGGAGCTCACGAGACAGGCGGTGGTGTGATGGCACGGTAATGTGCCAGTGGTTAAAGATGCTGTGCTGCTTCCCTCATTGCTGTGACAGAATGCCTGAGGGTCGGTTTTGGCTCGCTGTTGGAGGTGCCGTCAGTCCAGCGTGGTCGGGCAGGTGTGGTGGCAGGAATGGGAAGCTGCTTGCTCACATCTGTGCAGATGTGGAAGTGGAGAGAGGACGCTGGCACACAGTTGGCTCTCTCCTTTGCCTCTTCATTCAGTGTGGGGCACCAGCCCGTAGGAAGGTGCCGCACATTGTCACAGAGGGTCGTCCTTTTCAGCTAAGGCTCTCTGGAAACTCCTTCACAGACACACCCAGAGAGGAATCTTCTAAGCCGTTCATCAAGTTGAGAATCCTGATTTGCCATCACTGATGGTGACTTCTATTTTATGTTTATTTTTAAATATTTCTTTATGTGACAGAGAAAGATGGAGGGAGGGAGAAACAGAGAGAGAGAGAGAGAGAGAGAGAAAGAGCAAAGAATGGGTGTGCCAGGGCCTCCAGCCGCTCCAAATGAACTCCAGACATATGTGCCCTCTTGTGTATCTTGCTAATGTGGGTCCTAGGGAATCAAACCCCTGGGTCTTTTGGCTTTGCATGCAAATGCCTTAAGCACTAAGCTATCTCTCCAGCCCTTTTATGTTTATTTTACCATATTTTAAAAGCACATGATTGAAGAAAGCTTTTTTGTTGTTGTTGTAGGTTTGAAGGTTGACTGTACCTTTATTTCATTCTTTAAAACAAATAGTCTCCAACAGCTTTTGAACACATTTTCATGGAAATCATGCTTTTGGCATTTGAAACTAAGTTTGAATGTGTACTTGATGCATTACATGCCTTTACATTTTTAATTTATCAAATCTATTAGATAAAATAGAAACTGGTAGGAATGTATTTATTTCAGTGGACAGTTGGTGTCCACATTTTAAAGCATGAGATCTTTCCAGAAGATCATTGCATTTGTGCATTTTGCACAAACATGCCTAGCACACTTGTGAACAAGACTTCCTGGAGAATCGTGGAAGACCCTGAGGTGTGCACTAGGAAATCAGCAGTTAGAAATTCTAGCAGTAAATCTGGAGTTAAGGTCTCATTCTTAGATCTGCGCTCTGGGGGGAGCAGTTCATTATTATGTCAACGCACAGCATGCAGCTCACAGACCCCGAGGGCATATTTGCCACAGAAAAGCAATGAAAGCGTCTGACTCTCATTAGCCCTCTTCAATCACAATTAGATAATTTCTTTCTGGGATTACTTCAGGGGTCATTGTAAAATTAGTGAAATACTTTTATTTTTGGATGGAAAAATTCTATGTCAGTATAAATTATTTCCACTAATCATTTCTATAGGTCACTTGGAATATGTTTTCTTTTTAAAAATTTTAATGTGTTTGAGGAAGTTAGAGAGAGAAAGAAAAAAATGGGCACTCTAGGGCCTCTAGCCACTGCAAACGAACTCCAGACACATGTGCTACCTTGTGCATCTGGCCTATGTGAGTCCTGGGGAATCAAACCTGGGTTCTTTGCCTTTGCAGGCAAGCACTTCAACCACTCTCCAGCCCGCAATATAAATTTTCTAATGATTAATAATATTGTTTAAATATCCATGACCTCATAGTGCCTGACGCTACCTACACAAGACCATCATAATAGGAGGTAAAAGATCATGACATCAAAATAAAAGAGAGACTGGTTGAGAGGGGGAGGGGATATGATGGAGAGCGGAGTTTCAAAGGGGAAAAAATCAGGGGTGGATGGAGGGAGGGAATTACCATGGGCTATTGTTTACAATCATGGAAGTTGTTAATAAAAAATTTAATGTTAAAAAATGGAAAAGGTTTTGGTCAATGTCCACACAAAGAGATTTCTGTGCCAAACGTTTTGTAGGTCAAGATGTGGTAGAGAAGATGTTTTATAGAAATGGTTATGTCTAGCTGGTTGCCAGGGTAGGGGCTTTCTCAAAGTTTAGAAGGGAAACTGGGCAGGGACCAAAGAAGCAGAGGTCAGATTAAAGCCAGAAAGAGTAGGTACAAGGGTACTGACAGGTGTTTTTTTTTCCCCCCCTGAGGGCTTTCTGTCACCTCTGCTGGAATTCTCTAGTTCAACCAAGGAAAAAGCAACATTTCCAGGATATTTCCTGAATCCTTCATGTCATTCCTGGCTATTCAGAAATGGCTATGACAATGTTCCCATCACATAGGATAGAGGACAAATTGTCTTTTCCTCAAGTTTTCCCCCATGCAATCAGGCCTATGCAGGAAACATTGCTGCATGAACATGTGTGGACTGATGTATAGGAAGGCTACCATTGAAAAGGTAATGCAAGGCTGGAGAGATTGCTTAGTGGTTAAGGCTCTGGCTTGGGACACCTAAGGACCCAGGTTCTATTCCCCAGTATCCACATAGGCCAGATGCACAAGGGGGCACATGAGTCTGAAGTTCATTTGCCATGGCCAGTGACCCTGGTGCTCTCTCCTTCTCTGTGTCTGCCTCTCTCTCTCTCTCTCTCTCAAATAAATAATTTTTTTAAAAGAGAAGGTAATCCAAAATTCCAGATTCTTCTACTGTTTGGCCCAGAGGCACTGAAAGACTTCCATGTTAATATGTTTTCCTTCTATAACCTTTTGAAATGAAGGGAAAGAAATACAGAAAGCTAAGGGTATTGGATAATGGCTGGAAAAGGTCATCTTCCTTCACAGCCTGATGTAAACTTTCCATAAATATGTGTCCTTGGATGTTGGCTGGGTTCCTTTCTTACGTGATTTCTCTTGACATCCACTTAGATTTTTTCCACATTCCTTAAAAAACCCCTTAGTCAACATTCTCACGCAATGTTGATCATGAATGCCAAAGACCAATCTTTTTGATAAAAGGGTCTCCTATCCATTGAAGAAAAAGAAAAATATCGTTCCATCTGTCCACTTGTTTTAATTAAAATTCAAACCTTTAAAGGTAGGAAATTTCTTAACCAAAAGACCTATCCTTGGGCTAGAGAGATGGCTCAGCAGTTAAGGTGCTTCCCCATGAAGCCTAGTGACTAAGTTCTATTCCCCATTACTCACATCCAGCCAGAGGTGCAACATGGAGCATGTGTCTGGGGTTTGTTTGCAATGGCTAGAGACTTTGGTTACCCATTGTCTCCTTCCCCCACCCCATATCTCTCTGATTGCAAGTAAGTAAATGAATTAAAAAAAAAATAACCTATCCCATTGAGACATTTAAGTAAATATTCAGTATTGCTACATAAGAATCATTTTCATCTTTGAGAATATGTCCAAGTATGTCCATATGAACTCAGCATGTATATGTTTTCTCTGATATCTTCTGAAAGTAGAAGAGAATATTAACTTTGATCTTTTTTTATAATAAAACTTTCTTTTTATAACCAGTAAAAAAAAGTCTCTCATTAAGTCAATGTTTAAATTTAGCATATCACAATTTGGTAACATAAATTGAGATTCTTTTTTCAAATGTTTAGGACTTAGGCGATATCGGAAAGGTACATTTGGAATTTAACCAACATTGTACTACTGCAAACTCTGCAGAGTCAGTTTCTGCATTTTCAGAAGAGTAGCTTCATGCCCTCTTTGCCTCAGATGTCATTAACAAAGCTAACAGCAAAGCGCTAATTCCAGAAGTGCCCTGTTGTTGCTGTGAGACATAAGGGGAGGTCTGCTTGTCAGCAGTCAGTGGTGTTCCCATCACCAACACATAAAACTCTGCTCAATTTGCCTTCTAAAGAAGATCAAGCTGGCCAGAGCATTTTAGGATAAGACATGACATAAGACATATGAATCGGGCACCTCTATGAATCTTTTTTGTTTTAAGATAACAAGAACAAGGATGCTTCAGGGATGAACACAACAGCGACAACACAACACAAAAGGTTTGCCATAGTAAAAATGACAGTTCAGCCTCCTTTCTCCTTTATAGGAGGAAAAGCCACAGTGCTTGTTTGTCCTGATGCTAGAGGCAGCTGGGCAGCTTGTTAGCTTCGTCTGTGCCAGGCCCTTGGGTGCTTTCACCCAGGGGTGGGTCCTCATCTGCCTTCCCCCATGCCACAGCAAGCCAAGCATGCATCTCCGAGTAATAGACTGCTTTTCAGACTGGGTTGTAATGATTCCTGTTGGGCAACTTTCACGGAGCCATTTTTAATTTTTATTGTATATATTCATTTTGGGTACATATGATTGTGTGGGGGTGGGGGATGTTTAGGTGTGTGCGTATGGGGTGAGGACAACCTCATGTGGTGTTCCTCAGGAACTCCATCCACACTGTGTTTTGAGACAGGGTCTCTCATTGGCACAGAGCTTGCCACATACACTAGCCTGGCTGGCCAGTGATCACCAGACATCCTCCCGTCTCTGCCTCTCAAGGCTGGGAGAACAAACTGGTACCATCATGCCTAGCTGTGTTTCATATGGGTTCTGGGGCTCACGTTCAGGTCTCATGCTTGCAAGGCAAGCACTTTACTAAGTTCTCTCCCCAACCCCCAATTTAAAAAAATTTAAATTCTTCAATTGTAGTCTTCCTTTATACTTCCAGGTACAAACAGATAAAAGAAAGTTGGTTGCTTGCCCTGTATCAATCTCCCTGCTCTCTGTCCTCATATGGTCTTATTGGGCTTTTATTGTTTGGGGAAGAAATTTGCCCTGTGAAAGAAATCTTACCACCCTTTCTTCACCATCCATCTGCCCTCATCATTACTCTCATCCCCCTTAGTTTCATCATGTTTTGTAGCTGGAGGTGGTCACGGGGCACTTGGGGGTCACTGACACCTAAGTGAAACTTGCTGGTAGAGCTTCTGAACAAGCTTTTTAGATAGGAAACCAGCTCAACTTGTGACTACTTTTGCCCTGTGCCATTTCCCTCTGCAGGTTCAAAGCGGGTGACGGAGCACAGCAGTGTAAGTGGGACCCTAAGGAGGGAGGATCCCCGAAGGACATGCAGAGTGAAATGTAAGTCATCTGATCCTTACCCAATACTTGGAGCTATATTATTAGCTCTGCACTGCTCAGCTCCAGACTTGTGATCACAACTGCATTAATATTAATAACGCCCCATATTTGTTTAACGTCTCCCTTTTTAGCTTCCTTCTACTTCAGCATAAGTTCACTTCCTATTCACAGGAATATCTGAGAGCAGAAAATTTCAGAAGCAAAAAACACTAGCGCTTTTAATGAATGGTATTTCCCTAGGCTAACTTGCTTAATTATGAGGATGTTTAGTTAATATACAAATTATGAAGCTTGAAATAATTGGCTCTGATCAGCATCCTCATTATTATCATTAAAGAGATTCTTATTCAGAACTCATTTGCATGAGGGAGCCTGCTCAGCTATTTACCTAGTGAATGGTTTTCTATGCTGGGAGCTTCTCTCAGGCTTGAAAACCGTTGAGGAAAGTCTTCATGAGTGAGACTTTCTCAGGGCTGTTGCAATACGTTTGAGCTGTTTTTGTAAGGGTTGTGACAAGTAATCGTTAAGTAAGACTAGTTATTTATGAATATTTCATGTTCTTTAATATCTTTATATAACAAAGCAAATTCAAAGTTGTCACATCATTTTCTCATTTATAATAATGTCATTTTCACTCTAATTCCTGTGTGATTTCTTGAGTGGGATAGGAAATGATGGAGTTATGGTTAGCAATCTGGGAATTTCTTCTCACTCTGGGCAAGCCCATGGGTGTCCCACATTGTGAATATCATCTGGTCTGTTTCTTGAGGCAGAAAGGGAAGAGTTGACAATTGCCTTATACACAAAGAACAAAACTCTTCATGAGCTCCTTCAGTGGCCCCTAGGTAGCAGATGGGATCTCTGTTCCTGTTATTCCCAATGGGCATGGGGTGGGGACTGAGTAACAACCCTTTAGGAATATATTATTACCTCAGAGGCAAGGGCTTTGAGGTTTTGTGTTTACCAGAAAAGAGAGACTGTGTGTATGCAATAAAAGTTGAAAAACATTTGCCTAGAACCTTCAAATAACGTGTCTTTCTCAAACCATGCTTGGTCAAGGAACTGGTAATGAGGTCAGAATTTTCACCATTTGAGGAGTTTCACGAGTCTGTGTCAGACCCCGTGGAGAGAAGTGGAGTGACTGCTGTACTGGCCTTTGGCTTTGGCATCTTTGCCCCACTGTCTCTTCTGTCTACCTATGTGCCGGCCTGGGTATTGAATGGTGGGCTGTGCATTCCACAGGTTGGTGTAAACCTTGGCCATTTTATTCATCTTGGGAATTGTGAAAATGTATAGTCTCTTCTGCCCCATATTAGTTTGGATTAGCTTCAGTTGCAAATGATGACCACGGGTTAAAGGATAAAATGACCAATTCTTCTTTAAGTGATCCAAACTCAGGACTGTGAATAAAAGATCACTGTGACTCTTTCTCATATCCCGAGCCACCTTCCCTGTTGATGTCTTCGTTTGCATGTTCAAAGTAAGACCGAAAGAAGTATGTTCTCCCTACCTTAAAGATCTTCATTATGTAGGAGAATGTTGGAAAAGGGTCTTTTGTCTGGGTTCATAGGATTTATAAATACTTCCAAAAGAAATAAATAAATTAAAAGTCAGAATTCTTCCTTGTAGGAAGAGAGGGACTAGGGAGAAACAGTTAGCTATCCCTGTTGCCACTTGCAAGCAATTGTCAATGAGGCGTAGCTGTGTGTGAACGTACTGGCTTCAGTCCAAAGGCTGCGACCTTGGGCACCACTTAGAACCTAACTTGCCTTGTCCACTTCCAGGGATTTATGCAAGCCGGATAGCAGCCAGTTCCTAGATGCAGGAATTTACACTTTTTTCATTGCTTTGGCACATCTGAGTCTGTGGACAAAGGGCTCTGATTTATCTTATTTGGCTCCCAGGCCCTATTTTCCTTAGTGAAGTTGCTTCCAGGTAGGACACAAGGCTCTTTTCTCCAGCGAACTGGGGACTTGATTAGGTCAAGAGCACTGCATGTACTTGGAGTATGGGTCCCATTGCAGAGCACAGATCAGTTGCCTGATCATACCACACATTAAAGAATGCTGGCTGCCACTGACAGATAGATGTCTTCTTGAAATCCCAAACCAATTAGAGAATTTTAGTACAAATTTTCTGAATTTTCCATAAATAGGATATTTAAAATATCCAATACCAATACTTCTATTATTAGAGGGAATGGGACATAGATCAAGGTATGAGGATGTGGTAATTCTCGAAGTAAAGATAATGCATATGCCTACTAATAAGGTAAAGAAGGAAATTCTTATTTCTATTCATTTAACTGATTCATTTAACTACCACGATAGTTGTGGGTATTTGGATAAAACATACTTTATACTTTATCTTCTGGGACTTTAGGAGATTTTTGCTATGTCAAAGGTTGACAAGTCTTTCTGTTTTATTGACAAGTCCAGGAAAGTGAAAGTACCGCAATACCACAGATGAGAGGTGTCTCAACAACTGCTCAACAACTCCCATATGACTCTCTTTAAATCAACTCACTTCACGTCGCTGCAATACATCAGTGCAGTTCAATTTAATTAAACACTGATCAATTCTGAGGAGGCACAGAGAAAGCTTTCTTACCAGGGGGACCACACATGTATTACGCACATGAGAGGAAAATGAGTCAAGCTATTCTAAATGCTAAGATGTTTGTCACAGGACATACTAGTATCTGTACTTGTAGCGTTTGCTTTATTTTAATTGGATTTGTGGAAAAGAGCTGAAATCAGCTCTCAGGAGCTGCCTGATGGCTGATATTGACAGAGAAATACATCAATATGGCGTCGAAATTTTATTATGCATGTGCAGAATATTATATATAAAGTAATAGTGATTGTCACTGGGTAAGGAGAGTTCAGTGCTTTTATTTCTTATACTTTTCTGTAGTGTTGGAATTACTCACAATAGATGCATATTATTTAATCTATTATAAACTTAAAAAGAAGTCAGTGACATTTTTTAACCTTGCTAAATAAATTTGGGCATCAATAATGTCTTAGAAGTTGATCATAAACACCTGTATTGTTTTGCCTTGTCCAGTTTTTTTCTCTTTATTAATTCTTTTTTAATTGAGAAAAATAAGTTATAAGCAGAGTGCAAATAACATTTGAGTCCCATTTTCAAACTGGAAAGAGATACACTTACAGTGGCTTCAAGATAGAGTGTACTTTGGTTGTGACATGGTCCGCTTGAATCTTTCAATACCACAGACATGTGATGCCTGGGGCTCATTCTATGTTGGCGTTTGAGCATAATGCTAGGTACTTCCTATGCCCTGGACAAACTTTGTCACAAGAGGTCATTCTGGGGGTGACTTTGGGTGGAAAGAGTGACGTAAGAAAAGGTCTATCATGATAGTAAAAAATCGTCAGGAAGACTTCTTGGAGCTCAGCAGTTGGAATACTGAGTTGGGCTTCTGGTTGTTGCCCATATGGAAGGGCAAGGAGGCTAAGTGGAGTCCACTTCCAGAGTCAAGTCACAGCTTTTCTAGTTGGTAAGTGGCTCTCTCAGACTCAGCTATAAAAACAGGGTTGGTGATTGTTTCTACTTCAAAAAAAATTACTGTGAGGATAAACTGAGAAAACACAAGTATTTTGCATAATGCCAAGCACAAACTGGACTGTCAGTAGATGCCAGCTAGAGACAATAATACTGGCAGTTTATTTATATAAGATCAGTGCTGTCCTTTGCCATATCATTTATTTTTTAATTCTTCCTGCTGACTCTACTGAGAGCCTTGTACATAATAGTTACAGTGTTCCTATGGAGAATTGAATGAGATGTGAGAGGGAGTATTAACTTGTTTATATTGTTTTGACAGGATTGTCAACTTGAGTCTTAGCACTGAGAAGTTGAGAAGAGGCAGAACAGAGAACATGGTTAACTTACAGTGGAATACTGGTTCCTCTATGACCAGCATGCTTTTTCTGTCACTGGCTAAGTTGTACGCTTTGTGTAGCTGGTTACATGGTTTTCCTGAACTCGCTAACTATGCAATTTAGAACAGCTACTGAAATCCTATATATATAGAATTAAAATTTATGAGAACGAATGCAATATCAAATGGAAAAGGAACTAGTCATTTCAGTGAAAACCAGGTAAAAAGCATTAGAAATACATGATCACCTGGAGTTTCTATAAAGGAATCGCGTTTGATGCGGTGCGGCACATGCCATTGTGACTGCTGAGAAGAGGGTTCCCAAGTCTCCAGAAATATCTTGTTTTCAGACTGCTTTGGAAATGTGCTTAAGTTTCCTCTATAGAAGAAAATGGCAATGAATTTTGAGTACAGTTGATGTCAGGATGACTGTCCGGGGCCAGGCTTTAGCTCAGTGGTTGAGCATTTGCTCAGCATGTGGGGGGCTCTGAGTGCCATCTCCACACTACAAAGAAAAGACCATTGTGGAGGTCCAGATCTTAGCTCTCTATCACAAAATGACAAGTGATGGCTGGAGAGAAGGCTTAGTGGTTAAGGCGCTTGCCTGCAAAGCCAAAGGACCCAGGTTTGACTCCCCAGGACCCACGTAAGCCAGATGCACAAGAGGGCCTGCGCATCTGGGGTTTGTTTGCAGTGGCTAGAGGCCCTGGCACACCCATTCTCTCACTTTCTACCTACCTATTTCTGTATCTCTCTCAAATAAATAAAAAATAATTTTTTTAAAAAAAAATGACAAGTGAGTGTCATGAATCTCCAGATAATTGTGCTGCATGTTTGGAAGTTTTCTGCTCTGATTTTTTTTTTTTTTTTTTTTGAGATAAGTTCTCATTTTAGCTAATCTGGAATTCACTGTGTAGTCTTAAGGTACCTGGAACTCACAGAATCCTCCTACCTCTGCCTCCCAAGTGCTGGGATTAAAGGCGTGTGCCACCATGCCCGACTTGCTCTGATGTGTTAAATGACTGACAGCTCATTAGTGGCCTGACCCTGGTAAGCCTACTTAAAGGACACTTCTACTCCTTGATCCAGTCCTTGCCAGGGGTTGTGATCACTGGCTCCCTCCCCCTGAACTTCTCCATTCAGTTTTCTTCCTTTGTGGTGTGTACTTCTATCCTAAGGCCTGGGAGAGACTTGGTCTGAGAGACGTTGAGTTAGTGGAGTTCAGCTCTGCCTCCATTCACGTGAGACTTACACACGGATGCATAGTTCACATACCAAAGTCTATCTTACCTCAGGAGGTTTTACCTCCTCTTTCCTGGTGCAGGTTTTCCATAGAGTCTTGCCAAACTAGCTCCCAGTTTTTATATGCTTGCATGTGAGTGGAATAAAAACATAGATACATTTGCTACTCTCCATCGATGTGACCAAGATATCTGAAGGAAGCATCTTAAGAAGGATTTGCTTTGGGCCAGGCTGTGGAGCGTCCATGGCACCATCATTCAGGCCCAGGCGCTGAGGTGGGGTGTCAGGTTGGGCAAGCCTGGGGCGGAGTAAAGCTGCTCAACTCATGGCCAAACAGGAACCAGAGGTGAGGGAGAGAGCCAAGGTGATCCACTCACTCTCTTATCTCTCTTCTTTTGTTCCATCCAGGCCCCATCCATACACTGGTGCCACCCATGTTCAGTGAGGGGTCTCCCCCTTAGTTAGTTTTCTCTGGACTCACCCGCACAGCCATAGCCGGAGGTATCCTCGTCATTGTTCAGGCACTTCCAGTCTGATTAAGGTGACCATGCAGAGTCACCATTAAAGTAGGCAGTATATAAACAGACCACAGTGCCCAGTATGATGGGAGATGGTCTGTGTGAGAGCAGGAGGAACTACTCATTTGTGAAGATAAACAGGAAGGTGGCCTCATAAAGTGTCGTCTCAGGAGATCCCTCACGGAGGGATGGTCATTGTGCAGACATCTAGGAAGAAGGTTTCCAGAAGGAGGCATGTAACTGGGAAGCTCCACGGGACCCGTCAGTGTTGTTCTCAGGAGAACAAGCATGCTCATGGCTGAAGCACTGCAGTGGGTGTTTAAGGCAGAGAGGAAGCAAAGGCCTGAGCTCCTAGGGGCCGAGAGCCATGGGCTGTGCTCTTCCTTCGAGGGTGTGTGAGGTGTGCACTTGGGCATGTGTGCAGAGGCCAGAGGACATGTTCCTTCACACATGGCATGTTGTCTGTGAGGCTGGGTCTCTCACTGGCTTGGAACTCTCCAAGTAGTCTAGACTGGCTGGACAGCGACACCCACAGATCTTCATATCTCTGACTCCCCAGCATTGGGATTGCAGCTGTTCGTCAACGTGCCTGGCGTTATCACTTGGTGGCTGGGGCTTGAAGCAGGTCTCCATGCTTATAAGGCAAGCACTGCCAACCGGGCCATCTCCTCAGCCCATTCCCTGTATTTCAGGAGCTTCTTCTGACTCCTTCGTGGATATTGGCTAGAAGGGAGACAAGGATGTGAATAAGGATGGTTGCTTATCTTTTCTTTTTTTAACTTAAACTTTTGAGTGGCTCATAGTTGATGTCTCCTACTCTTTCCCCATAAGTCAACATTAATAACATGAGGGCCAGGATCACATCTGCTTTGGCAGTCACTTTATTCCTGCACCAAGACAACATCAGGCACATGGGAAATGTTTAGTAAATATTTGTGAGTGACAGGAAACAGAGTCAAACTGTTATCACAGGGGTTGAATCTGGGTGTGAAGGGAGTGGATATCAGCAACCTGCTGCCTGCAGAAAAAGGAGTAGTTGATAGTTGAGATCCTTCACCACCCACTGAGGTTCGGACAGTTGGACTGGCTCCTGGTGAATGTTAGACTTTTACAAGGTCTCAAATTCAATCGACAGTTTGAAATAAATCACAGTAGATTTTGATATTTTTTCCAGAGGTTGTAAAAATGCCAGTACATGATGGAAATTCTTCGTGTCTGGCAACATTTAGACGTGGTCTGTTTCAGTATTTTGGCAGGGTGTAACCTGGGGAGGGGGTTTCCCTAATTTCAACACTGCAGGCTTTTGGGGAAGAGTGTGCAAAAGTATTAATGAAAGGGTCCTTTGACACAGAAATGGATGGAATAGCCTCTCAAATGGTCTTACTGCACAGCTTGTTTTCCTAGTAACAGTCACTATGGAAGTCTTCATTTCTGATAATTTCTGATCTGATGAGAGCAAAAGAAAATGCCACTTTCCTTCATTGTCGAAAAATACTCCAAGTGACTCTTAATCATTTTTTTTTATTGTGGGCTAGCCGTGAAATCTGAGAAGTGAACCCCTGAGTCTCTGCAACTGCTTCTTGATGGGTCTCCACGGTGCTCTTAGCGGGGCTTCTGCAAGTCACCTCCAGCACTGCTGCCCCATGAGCCACGTTGTCCTGAGGGAGGCTGAAGTCCCAGTGTCACTGATGTCACTCCTGCCACCTCTGCTGAGGTCCCGCGGTTCTGTAAGTGCCGCTGTGGACGGCAGCACTTGGCACCGTGCTGTGTCCGCACACCTTCTCTCATGGTGGGTTTCATGGTGACGCCATTCTCAAGTGCAGCAGCCCACAGCATGGAGGAAGGATGTGCTCATGGCCCAGAATCATCGATTGACATCGGCTCTAGCTCTTTATTTAGACAGGAGTTTGGAACATTGGCTAATAAAACACACACCAAAAATAAATAGAAACAGTCCTACTGCTGTTGACATCCACAGTACCCACAAAAGCCCAGTTACTGACATAATGAATATCAGCACCACAAGTTAAAGGCCATGACAATGTTAGAGTTAAACTCCCTAATGACCCTTTCACTCCAAAAAAAAAATCCTCAATGGCTTTTACAAAATGGTGACTCTAGTCCAGGCTGACCTAGAACTCACTCTCTATCCCCAGGCTGGCCTTGAACTCACAGCAATTCTCCTATCTCAGCCTCCTGAATGCCGGGATTAAGACACGCACCACCACACTCGCAACCTTGATGCATTTTGTGAGAATGTGCTTGTGTGGCTCTCCCCTGGGAAACAGGGTCCAGCTTTCCCAGGCACAGGCCGAGACTTCATGACAGGCTAGTTAAGGAATGACTGCGTAGTGCTTGCCTTTCACTGATTTCACTAAAAATTGATGGGACTGTGCTGTATAAGTCACACATGAAATCAGCCAAGTTACGTTATCTAACATCGCTCTGTAAGAGTGTCAGAAACATTCAGGGATAATTACGATGCTGAAGGTGATGAGGACGACTTTTGGGATGTTGGGCAAGAGTCAGCCACTAGCTGGAATTGGAAAAAAATCTCAGAACTGTGAAGACAAAAAAATAAACTGAAGTGAAGTAAATAGGAGATTCACTGTAGCTGTGGTTAAAGCCTAGAATGTGCTGCCTCCAAGTTAATGACTCAAATCCTACCCAGCGTCCCTGGGGTCACCAGTATCACGCTCATCACTGTAATCACTTTTGAACCTCTCTGAAACTCAGCCGCGCACGGTGGGGCAGCCTGCACCTTGGTGCTCTCTCTCGCTCAGAATGCGGGCTTAGCTAGAGCTTGTTAACGGTGTCATCTAGCTTTTAATTGGTCAGCTGTCAAAATCTTGGATAATATGAATCATCTTTCTGAGCAAAATTGGAGCCTGTCTGTGTCAGAGTGGAGTGGGACTGGGCGAAGGTCTGTGTGATCGGAAGGCAGTGGGGCCAGCATGTGTCCCAGGCCTGTCCCACCGTCCACTGTCCTTCTTCTCGTCAGGGCAGTCAGCCTGTCACTGTCCATATGGTGCCCGAGGCAACAGGCTAGTGCCGCTCATGGTGACAGCCCTGCAGCGGCAGCTGTAGCGATTGCCGGGGAGTCACGTCACATTTGCAATTTGTTAGGAAGGATGGGTGGAAGAGACAGCAAGGTTTTGGTCAGACATGGCAAATAGAGGAATGACAATATGACCAGAATGCTCATTTAAATTTGAGCTATTGTAATCTTCTGTCTATGACCCTCAAGTTCTTAGTGAGTGGAACTACCTCATTTGGTTACACTTGCCTCAGGCTTTCCTCCCTGCTTGGTGATGCAGACCTTGGTGGCATTATTAGAGGCAGGGAGAAGGGGGAAGGCTTTGTAAAGCAAATGCAATAATAGCCATAACTGAAAGCGATCTCAGGTGACTTAAAATATGAACCCAGGGCTGGAGAGATGGCTCAGCAATTAGATGCTTGCCAGCAAAGGCTGAGGACCCAGGCACAAGACTCCAAAGCCTGAGGGCCCGGGTTCACTTCCCCAGTACTCATGTAACATCAGAGGCCCACGGGGCCATCTCTCTGTCTGCCTCTTTCCCTTTCTCATGCTCTCTCAAATAAATAATAATATTTAAAAAATTTTAAACATTAACCCACATAGTAGGATAAAAGCAAATACAGCAAGATGAGAAGAAATAGAAAAGTGTGCTGAAAGCAGCCACACACAAGGAAAATGTTATGAACAGGAGGATGTCAGTAACACAGTCGGCAAATGTCCTCATATGACGGGAAAGTCAATAAAAGAAGGACCACTCTGTGGCTTGCCTCATATCATATAACCTAGCAACTGTCCCTATAGTACAAATCCAAGAGAACCATGCCCATGCCCATGCAAGAGCCTAGGTACAAACCTTCTTAGACCCCCAAGGCAGAAACAACCCATGTGCTGAACGATGACATGAAGTGCCAGCCCCCAGTCTTTACTGTATCTTGTACGCTTTGTGCCTTTGCAGAATAGGCAGATTAGGAAACCCTGCAGAAGCAGTAGAAGGCTGCCTGGGAGCAAGAGGAGGAAGGAATAATGAAATTGCTGCTCTAAGGTAGGCAATTTCTGGGACTTCCTGTTGAGATGGTGGCGTAGGCACCATGCCAAAGCAGCCTAGGGAGAAAAAGCCAAAAAAAAACCCAGCAAAATACACACATTTACTAAAAAGTGAGGCGTATAGAAAATTGAAACGGCAGCAGAGAAGCGGGAGAGATCCAGAGCATCCAGAGCATCCAGAGCCCACACGGGAGGTCAGAAGCCCGGCAGGTCCGCGGACCACAGTGGCGGTGCACCAGAAATCTGCCAGGCTCGGCTTGAGCCACAGGAAAAGCCAGGCGAGGGGATTGTCCACTCACACAGAAGTCTCCACAAACTCAAGAACCATGAAGGGAGAGCAGCAGTGAACAACGGAGGAGCAGATCACAAGGTAGAAGAACACGTGGACCAGCGAGAGAACTAGAGCAGCATTGGCAGCCTCCCTTCCCCCACTGCCAGTGCCCAGGTCTAGCAAACAGAGCAGTGGTCCAGGGACCCAGCCATGCCTACTTGAACCAACAGCCCAATTCAAGCAGGAGTAGAGACCAAAATCATCCCAAAAGGTAACTGGGATTACACTAGGTCAGTACCCCCCTAATAAACCTGGTATATAGGCCTGAACCAGAACTGCTAATTGCACCTTCCATATCAGGATAAATAATATGTTAAATCTCATGGATGGTCAGATTTGACATTCTTAGATAAGCTGTATTTTGGGCTTGTTATTTGTTCCTTCTTGATTTATAGTGGCTTTGTTTCCTCTTCTGTTATACATTAAGGAAGGGCCTCACCTGGTCACAAGCTGACTTAGAACCCTCTACAGACCAGAATCTGGTGGTCATAATACCTACTCTTGGATAAATACTCTGTGCTGTTTTTCATTGAATGTGTACATTGTTTAGTTAAATTTTAGAAACTATCTGTATTTGGTTCCACTCAGCCTACTTGAAAACTCTCATAGCAGGCAAACCCAATACCTAGAATCACTTTTGTATATACTCTGATAGTCTTGAGAGTCACACCTAGCACCTTGAGCTCCTACCCTGAAGTTATATAACATCAGATTGATTGATACATCTAATAATGCCAAGCTAACTAGAAAATCCAATCATTAAATAATCCAGGATGCAAAAATATATACATTATAACACAAGAAACACCAAAATTCAAGACAATATAAACCCACCAAAAAGTATTAATGCACCTAAGGTAGGCAATTTCTTTTGAAGATAATAAAAATGTTCCAAAATTAGAGACTTGTAATGGCTGTACAACTCAGTAGATAAACCACTTCAAAATACTGATTTCTGTAGTATGCTTATTGCACCTCAATAGAGCTGCTATTAAATAACACAATTAAGTTTTGGAGATTTTAGGGTCTTCTATAGGGATGGGATCTAGGAGTGTGTCCAAATTATAGGCCCAGGATGGTGGGACAGTAGAAACAAAGAAAAAAGTAAATGTAGAAGGATAAAAAGAGACACTGGAAGGAGGTAGATATCGGAGAAAAAGCAAGCGAGAGTTCACCATGCTTACAAAACCTCAGAAAGGGCCAGGGTGCAGCTTATCGATAGTGCTCCCCTCACATGCTCATGGCCCTGGGCTCGGTGATCAGAAGTGCACAGACCTGGGTGGTGCACACCTAGAAACCCAACACTCAGGAGGGGAGGCAGAAGCATCAGAAGTTCAAGATCAATCACCGCTACATAGTGAGGTCTGGGTCAGCCTGGGTTACAATGAGGCCCTGTCTCAAAAACAATGACAACAAACACACAAGCCTTCTAGGACCGGAAACTTATTCTAGGCAATTCAACTAAAGTGCCCAGGGGTAAAGAAGCACTTGGAATGATATGCTGGAAGAACTCCCTTTGTCCTTTTGTCCAAGGGACAAAGGGAGTTCTGCATCTCACTCCTGGGCTACCACATCCCACATGACATGTCTTCTTTTGGAATCTACTCTACTGTTTTCTCTAATATCTTTCTCTTTCCCCTAAAAAGCCTCTGCATGCACGTTCTTTTGGTTACCTGCACGTTCTTTTGGTTACCTGCTTGTCACTGGGAAAACTGCCTAACCAAAAGCTGGTAATAGGAGGAAAGGATTTATTTTGGCTTACATTCTCAACAGGAAGCTTCATGATGGCAGGGAAAATCATGGCTTGAGCAGATGTTGAACATCATGTGCTTGCTAACAACAGGTGGAAAAGAGCAACAACAGATTGAACCAAGCTCTGTCAAGGGTGAGCTGACTAAAACACCCCTTAGCCTTGCTCCAACAACGCGCCTCCTCTAGCAAGGCTACATCTCCAAAATTGCTCCCTGCTGAGAACAAAACATTCAAAACACAAGTTTATGGGGGACATCTGATTCAAACCGCTACATTCTGCCCTTATCAACTGATGACTCATCCATGATGTAAAATGCAGTGAATTTAGTCCAACTTGAAAACTACCCATAGGTTGTATTTTTTTTTTTAATCAATCTCAACAGTGTTCAAACATCACCATAGTCTAGGCTCTATTAATGGTGATCCCTGTAAAACCAAAGCACAAGTTACATACTTCCAATATATAATGACACAGAGTAAACATTCCCATTGCATAAAGAATGAATAGTAAGGATAGACTAGACCAATGCAAGATCAATAACCAGTAGGCAAACAACAAATCTGTAGTTTCAAGTCCAACATCTGTAACTAGCAATCAAGTGTCTGAAGTTCCAATTCTGCCCCACCAGGTGGGCTGCTCAAAACTCAGGGAAAACTCCATTCCAAGCCACCAGCTCTCCTTGGAAGATGTCCCTCAGTCCTAACGTCTCCATATTCCTTGGATATGCATTGCAACCCAAGGTCTAACTCCATATGATGGCCTTACTGGGCTTCCATACAGAGATTTCGGCCCTGCTTCAGAGTGCCACGTCTCAGCGACTCCCGGACTGGCATCACTTCATGACTTTCTTTACTGCATGGCTCGTGCTTCCAAAACCAGAACCACAGCAAAATCTGTAAATGCAGAGGTGATGAGAATGAGGGCTTGACCTTGAAGATCAGAATATTTCTTCCCCATCTTTCTTCAAACCTTTCCAAAGAATTGCCATTCTTATTAGCTCGGGCCATCCATGGGTTGTGTTTTACCCTCAGGACATCTTTACCATTGTCTCAATGCAAAACAGAAGGCCCCATCTTGATGGTGCTAATCTCCCAAACAACTGCAGCTAGGCAAAGTTGTTGTCACTAGCCTGAAACTTTCATTTCTTTCTGTACCATACTTCTGCTCACACCAATCCATTTCTCCTAAATTCAACTCTGGTCAAGTTCTCAGGATGTGGGCAGAATGCAGCCAGCCTTAAAACCAGTTATAGTAAAGTTCTCTCCTTCCCTTTGCAACTTACTAAGTCAACCCTTCCCAGTCCACACTTCTCTCTGCATGGAACATTTTAAAACTCTCACCAGAATTGTCCAACAAGCTCTGCTTACAACATTGCCAGGATTTTCCAGTCCATGGTATCAAATCTTTCCATATCCATGTGCTAATACATTCTAAAAGACCAAAAACCACACAGTCAGATCTTTTTCAGCTATTAACCCACTTCTTGGTATTATTTTTCTGCTACAGTTACCTTCTTGTTGCTGCAACAAACACCAGATCAAAAGCAGTTTATGTGAGGAATGGGTATATTTTACACTTATAGTTTTTCAGCGAAGCTTCATCATGGCAGAAGCAGCTGGCTCACCTCATCATACGTGCACAGCAGACAGAGTACACAGCAAGCACCAGAAAGCACAAGCTGGCTCTGAGCAAACAAGCCTGGATATGTTGATATTATATTCAAACCACCATACATGTGACTTTTTGGCTTACACATCCCCTCTAAACCTGATTCTACTTTATAGCACTCTTTCTACAAATTTTCCTTCTCTTCAGTGAATTTATTATTCCCCCGTCTCCATTCGCAGTTTTGAAACTAGGAGGCTAATTAGTTCTGCTCCTGTCTCCAGTCCAACCCTGGATGGTAAACCGCTGGTCAATAAGCCAGTAGACACACTTCTTTAGATTATGCCTACCCAGGAAGTGTCAGCACAGCTAAGAGCAGACCATCGTGTATGAGGTGCAGTAAGCTGGATGAAAGTAGAGCAGGAAGAGCAGTTTGTCAAGCGACACCATGGGCCAACAGCATAAAACGCGCGAAACGGTATGAGGCACCCCGGAGCTAAGCTGCAGCCCTTGTCTACCAGCCTTCCTCACGTAACTCGGAAGAGATGCTCAGTCTTGCTCTGGCCACTGCTCGTGAAAATGCTCATTCCCCTGGTTTGTTCTTGGCTGCCGAGTGAGTTCCGAGTCGTCCTGAGAAAGACTGAGACCCTGCCTCAAAAAATTACTAAAAATGTTCTAAATAATTAAATAACAACAGCAAAAAGGATCATAGAGTAGACCCAAAGCCAACTAATACCAAATAGTTGCTAAGTAAAATGTCTTTTACGTTTTGCTTCACATAAAATCATACATGAGTGTTGCCCCAATTAACATAATCATTGTGCATAAAAAGTATGTACTTGGTAATCCCACCTTCTAGTTATATATATCAAAGAACTCAAAGCACAGACTAAAACAAACACTTGAATACTAATGGCCTCAGTATCATTAATAAAATAATTAATAAGGCCAATAATACTCAGATAGAAGAAACAATTAAAATATCCATTAATGGATGAGTTAATAAACAAATATAGTGCAATGAAATAATATCCAGCCTTAGAAAGCTATATGCAATTCTGGTACATGCTATAGCAGGGATAAGTCTTGAAAACATGCTAAGTGAATAAGGCAGGCACAACAGGACAGACGCTGCCTGATGTCATTTATGTAAGGTACCTTGGACCAGGATTTGTAGAGACAGAAAGGATAGAGATTAACAGGGTCTAAGGGGAAGGTCTCATGGGGAGTTGCTGTTTAATTGGAGTTTCTGCTTGGGATGATGACAATGCTCTGGAGACGAAGAGTGGCGATGCTTGTGCAACCTTGTGAATGCACTTAATCCTGCTGAGCTGAACACTTGAAAATGCCAAAAGTGGTCATTTTGTCATGTAGACACACACACACACACACACACACACACACACACACACACACACCAGCCCAGGAAGAATAACAACTCTCCAGTCTGCAACCGTGCTTCTTGGTGAAGACTCCTCCATTTTTCATGAGATCATTCACAGTGTGTTATCCCCACTGGAGCATCTTGCAGTGACGCTGCTGCAGAAATGAGACTAGCTGTTCCATCCCCAGGGCATCCTCTGCTGTGCAGAGCCAAGAGGCTTTTCCACATGCTCCAGTCTAGCCCAAAGATGAGGCTCACCCGTGCCTTGACAATTACATTACTGTTAGGACACTTGAGCAGTCGTGTGCAGTAACAGTTTTCTTCAGAAAAAAACAATATGCACACACACACACACACACATATATATAATTCATCCAATTTTTATGCTGTGTTAGTTCTCACATCTAATAAACTTCAGCTGGCTCATGTGAACTTGTACAAGTTACTAAAACAAGGAGCCATGCCTATCATGAAGAAGCAGGATTTCTTGTCACCTCCACCCCAGCTGCATTCTGTGCTCTTTTTTCCTTTGAATGATGAGGTTTTCTTATAATAAAAGTGAAACATAAATCTCCTAGACTTGCTTTTTAAGGTAAGATTTCTGGCTTGTGACTAAAGAGGCTGTTTATGGCCATGAATAGCAGAAGCTTAGGTTTCCATGGGGGAAGCGTAGCTATGGAACCCTTCTTGTACAAGGTACGATGACCACAGCCATGACTCCTCCCTGCTGGCGTCACTATCACTGGTATATGGGCATTCAATGCCATTGAAAATTGGCAGCTCACTCTCTGTGGTCTGACTTGGGACATGGCGACATGGCCAAACGCACCAAGAAAGTCAGCATCGTCAGTAAGTACGGGACCTGCTATGGTGCCTCTCTCCAGAAAATGGTGAAGAAAATTGAAATCAGCCAGCACACGGGTACACTTGCTCCTTCTGTGGCAAAACCAAGACAAAGCAATGGGCTGTGGGCATCTGGCACTGTGGTTCCTGCATGAAAAGTGGCCGGCGGGGCTGGACCTACAAGGCGACTTCCGCTGTGACAGCCAAGTCTGCCGTCAGAAGACTGACGGAGCTGAAGGAGCAGCAGAAGCCTTGTCGTTTGAGACATGCTAGCCTGCAATAAGTGGGTTAATTTATTAGAGAGGAAAGACAGAGAGAGAGAGAGAGAAAGGAAACTGGCAGATCAGCAAAGTTCTAATGCTTCGAGTACAACAAAGCCTGAATACTTTATGTCTGTACTTCGTTTTCTCGGTGGTGATTTGTATAATGACCTCCCTGGTATTTTTGTTTTGTTCTTTAATTCTTGTTTCTGGGTGGAAATCTTTGAAGTAACATGAAGCTTTGGTAATCACCCCCCACCCTTTTAAAATCATTTTCTTTTTTCTCATTCAATCCACCCGCTTCCCTTTCTTTCTATCACTCCTGGAGCCAAATGACACTTTCCTACTGAGAAATTTTAAGAGTAGCTCCCCTGCCCTGGCAAATGAGGCCTGCCATCATCTGGGGGTGAGCAAATCTACAGCAGCGTACCCAGACCCAGAGTTGATAATGGCCAACTGACCGCGGGAAGGACTCGGTCTCTGGGCAGAGTGAGAGGGAGGGAGAGCCCTGTGGGCTTCATTTAGGCAGAGATAAAACGGGTTTTCATTTGGTACTCATGGAGAAAGCCTAATTAACCTTTTAGAAGTTTAAGGATGATCAAATTGTTATTCATTTTGCAAATGAGAAGAAGAGCTTCTCTTTCTGCCAACAAAATGCCAGTGCAGATTTCAAGGTCACTTGATGATCTCTTTGAGGGAAAGAGAGTAGCACACGCACACACACGCACATACACGCACAGATTGAGAAATGTCACCACTAAAACATTCAGGAATGAAAAGGAACAAATGTTCTTCTCTGTCACACTCCACGACAAAAATCAGTGCTAATGTTTATCCCACACTCACATGGGCCTGTGGGATGACAATGTGCCTGCCTTGTCAGAGAAAACAATATGACTCCAGCTGGTATCGCCTCAGCCCTGGCATGTCTCAGTGCTTCTTCAGCAGTCAGAAGGAAGGGCTTTTTGAGGTTTAAACACAATCTAAAGACGGCCTGGGTAGCATTGCTACCACACGGGAACTCTGTGTGTGAATAATGATTTCTAGTGTGTACATTTTTTCCAAAGGACATAGCCAAGTCTGTGCATGAAAGGAAGTGGCTTTTACCAGTATCAGGCTTTCAAAGTGGCCGCGCTGGAGATATGAATGACCTTATGCTGCAGCTATGTGCGCCACCACATCACAAACAACACCCCCTTGTTTACGATTCATCTTCCGTTGCTTAGGGGAGGAATGCACTGTAGCTATTTCCATTCAAGAATTACAAAAGAATGATGATAATTGCAAACATAGAGAAAACACCAGTTTTTAACATTTTGACTCATGGGCTTTAACATTCTCTGTGTTTCTTAGTCTGTTTACCCATCCACATAGTCATTACCAGCATTCCCTGTGCTGCACAGTGAACAGGGGCAAACACACATCTATATTCTTTTCTATGCAAAGTTATTATAAAATTATATTTTGGGCTAGAGAGATGGCTTTGCAGTTCAGGCACTTGCCTACAAAGCCGAAGGACTCAGATTCGATTCCCCAGAACCCACATCAAGCCAGATGCACAAGGTGGAACATGCATCTGGAATTCATTTACAGTGGTTGGAGGCCCTGGCATGCCCATTCTCTCACTCTATCCGTGTCCTTTTCTCTCTCTATTAAATAAATACAATTAATGATAAAAGATTTTATTTTAATTAAGCTGGGTGCAGTTTGTTTCTAGTTCCCAGGATAAATGTCCTAAGAGCACATTTACTCATGTAACGATGATGTTACAATCAACACATTCCATCATCTACATTACAAACCCTTATTTAAATTGTGACAATGGCCTGCAAATCTGCTCCCTAGTTCACAGGGAATCTTATGTTACATTTAGTTGTTCTGGCTCTTTAGTGTTCTTTCAGAAACTAAATGTTAAGGATCTTAACCTTTGTCTTCCATTATATTGTTTAAGAGTATAGGCCATTTCTTCTGTTGAATATTCCTCCATTTTGAGGGTGTGTAATAGTTTGCCATAACTAGATTCAAGATGTTCTCTGCTATGGCTTATATTGGTTGCCAACTTGAAAGGACCTAGAGTTGCCTGTGTGGGATTGAATAATGTAGGTTAGCCTCTCTGTATGCCTATGTGGGAGTGCCTGTCTTGGTTAGGTTAACGGAGGTAGAATGAAGAAAGTTCTGCCACGATGGCAGGGTGACTAAAAAATACATAGAATGCATTCAACTTCCACGGCTGAGGTCCTGGGCTGTTTGGGACGGAGGCACCATCTGCGCAGCATCATTCGCCCCTCTCTGCCTCCTCACTGTGGGTCTACCTCAAGTGCCTGCCACCATATATTCCCCAAGTTGCTGGGTCCTGGGACTGTAGGTAGAAACAAGCCCTTAAGTTGAGGTTAGTCAGGTATTTTTATCATAGCAATACATCCCTCATCTGCTCCTCACGGAAATATATTCTGCGTCCTTCTCACTATGTCATAGTGTAGGGCACCTGGTACCCATGGATCCCGCCACTGGTGAGGCAGAAGCGGGCAGGTCATGTTCTCCACAGTGCTTCACTATTAAGCTGCTTTCTTCTTCACACGCAAAAGGAACTTTCGGACGGGGAGGTGTTTTCTTTTTTATTGGCTTTGATCTAAGGTCAGTATGTTGACCAACAAGCTGTTGGAAGCATATTCTAGAAGGCTCGTTGTGATTTACGTCTATTTTATATGCTCATTACAGTAATAATGCATGTTTGACAGTACTAGAATTAAACCTAGGGCCCGACACATGCTGGCGAGTGTTCCACTGCTCAGCTCCATTCGCAAGCCTAGATGTTCTTAGCTTAGAGAAACTTCTTGACTGTAAACACTGAGTGTAAATCCCTCTCCACATAGTGTTGTACAGTCCTGTGCAGAAGAGCGGAGTCTTTTCTTCCTGCTACTTCATCTGAAATCAAAGTGTGCTCTTCAGTGATGAAAATAACCAAGGAATGAATCTCACACACAGCTTGTTTGTGAAGGAAGGCCCAGGTGTGCACAGGAACACTAAAGGGCAGTGGGAATGAATAAGAATGAGAATGTGTAAATGCTAAGAAGATCACATGACAGTTACAAAGTCTTTCCCAATGAATTAGACTTTTTCTTTTGTTTCAACCAATAAAAGTTCCAAGGAATTAGTATCACCCTCCATAGGTATTCCTTCTTCCATTACTTTGCATCCTAGTGGGAACAGTAGTATCTCCCTGTAGAAATAATCGCTTAATTAAATTATCACCAAGTTTATTACCAGCTTCCTTAAATCATCTTGGTCGTATCCACGATTGAGAATGCCATTGAAAGATGACAAACAAAGGCAGAGTCAGGCTGCACATACTTACTCTAGGAGGCCATGCCTCCTCTATACTGGATTCACTCATAAAGAGAACCCAGTGTTCGGGAGACACCAACCCTCCCTGGCATTGACACTCAGAGACTTTGTCCAGCACAGAAAGGACACGTCACAGTGAAGTAAATGACGTCTCTGACCACAGCCTCGGCGAGGACTGAAGAAGACTCTTCGGGGAGCGTGGGGCAGAGTGCAGTGAGGACAACCCACGGGACACGCAGGGCGGAGACAGCGAGGCAAGAAGGACATGAGGAGTGGAGGCTGTTCGCTTTCTTTTTCCGGGAAAGACGAATACAAACAACTGGTTAGTCAAAGTCTCATTGAGAGTGTCTATCATAATTTAGCTGGAAACATTGTAAGCAATTTTGCCAGTTTGTGACCTTTGCAGGTCACCTAGTGAACGCCTAGTTCTGGGTAACTCACGCACGATGTGTACATGTGTATGTTTGGCTTTCTAATAAACTAGGACAAGAGGATACAAAATGCACCCCTGGACACTCAATTACCTTGTTGTTTAGGGTTCGTAGCTGTAACACAGTTGCTTGTTGGCTTTGCAGCTGTAAAGACACACTTTTTAAGTGATTGGCAAAGTGTGGAGGACACAACTTCAGAATCATCTGAGAACTTGCTAAAAATGCAAATACTCAGCTATCTTCAGCCTGCTCAGGAGCTCGAGGGAGGGTGTTTGTGTCATCGCCCTCAGGTGATTGCCCTGTGTTCTCAGGGCAGAGAAACCATGCACTGCGCTACCTTGAACAACGCGAACTGACTACCAGCTTTGGTCCTCCCAACAAAGTATTTTACACTCATGTAGAAAGAAGATTTTGTTTTTACCTCTCTCCAGAGAAAGAAGAGACGAGAGTATCTAGTTTACTGGATCATATAATTAAAGTATAAATTAAAGTGAAAGAATATCAGGCTTGATATATCCCAAATTTATCCTACTACAAAGAGATTACATTTGGCTAATACTGTACCTCCCAACTCTGCCTCGAATATGAGCTCAGCTTAAGAGCAGTTTTTATTTATAAAGTTAAAGACTGAGGGAAGATCAATAAAGGTTACAAATGATTCTGTGAAAATTGTCTTGACTTCTCTTCAGCCAACAAGAATCCCGCAGGACAACGAGGGATGCGGAGATGCAGAGCGCAGGATTACGGGAGCCGAGGAGGGTCAGTTGGGGATCATTTGTGTGCTTCCTGGTGTTTCAGCTGCTAACTGGGTTCCTTTCTCTTAATAAGCAAAACATTGTAATGCTCCTGTGTTTGATGGATGTGAATATTATAGGACACACTCCTGGATGCTATCTCATTTACATTTTTATTAATTGGTTCCTCTGCAACTTTTGGCACTTTATGAAAAATAAATGAATTTCTAGCTGCACTCTGTAATGTGCACTAATCTTGAGTTTTCCATGGCTCTAAAGAAAACTTTCATGAAGAAATTGGCTAGTACATTAATATGAAGACTTAACTCTGGGGCTAGAGAGATGGCTTAGTGGTTAAGCGCTTGCCTGTGAAGCCCAAGGACCCAGATTCGAGGCTCGATTCCTCAGGACCCACGTAAGCCAGGTGGGCAAGGTTCGCGTATGTATCTGGAATTTGTTTGCAGTGGCTGGAGGCCCTAGTGTGCCCATTCTCTGTCTGACTATCAGCCCCTTTCTGTCTGTCTGTCGCTCTCAAATAAATAAATAAAAATAAAACAACAGGGCTGGAGAGATGGCTTAGTGGTTAAGCGCTTGCCTGTGAAGCCTAAGGACCCTGGTTCGAGGCTCAATTCCCCAGGAACCATGTTAGCCAGATGTACAAAGGGGCGCATGCGTCTGGAGTTCGTTTGCAGTGGCTGGAGGCCCTGGCACGCCCATTCTCTCTCTCTCCCTCTATCTGTCTTTCTCCCTGTGTCTGTCACTCTCAAATAAATAAATAAATAAATAAACAAAAAATAAATTAATTAATTAAAAAAATAAAACAACAACAAAAGACTTAACTCTGGATGAGGTAAATTCACATGTTTTTGTTTGCAGGCTGCTTGTTCTTGACCTACATGCTGGAAGGGGTACCGCTTTGACTCGGGTGTCCCTGGTAAACTTAGGTGTTCTGAAGGCTAGGTCCCCAAATGATGCCAATTTGGGATTTAAGGCCTCCTGGAGGCAGTGTAATTTGGGCGGTAGGCTTTTGGATGTTATAACCAGCTTCCTCTTGCCAGTGTTTGGCACACTCTCCTGTTGCTGTTGTCCACCTGATGTTGGCCAGGAGGTGAGGTCCACCCTCTGTTCATGCCATCATTTTCCTTGCCATCATGGAACTTCCCCCTAAGTCTGTAAGCCAAAATAAATCCTTTTTTCCCACAAGTGGCTCTTGGTCTGGTGTCTTCCTCCAGCAATGCGAACCTGACTGCACCAGGAGGCAAAGAAGCAGAGGTCACGTGGAATTCAGATTCTCAAGTAGGGGTAACACAGAGACAAACACGCAGCCATCATGTAGTAAATATTTAAAAATAACAGATAACTAACGCAAAGAGGTGGACCCAAAGAAAGGCAAAGGAGAAAGAGCACTTTTTATTTCCATGATGACCAAGTCATTATTTTCCCCGCTCCGTAAAGGAGTGGACTGGCTCCTCCATGCTGACCTCTGCCTCAGGCAGCTGCCAGGGTGGAGGGCAGATGAAAATCCAAATAGCAATGGCCACGCCTGCCTGGCTGGCTCTTCAGGTGTATTTTTTTCTGTCTTGATTTTTTTGAGGTAGGGTCTTACTCTAGCTCAGCCTGAACTGAAACACACTCCGTAGCTCTGGGCTGACCTTGCATTCATGGCAATCTTCCTACCTCAGCCTCTCAAGTGCTGGGGTGAAAGGTGTGCACCCAGCTCAGGGGCAGATTTTAAGGATAGGCGTTTAGTCATGGTCTGCTGATATGAGGAGGAGTAGAGAACTCTGGAAATGCAATTGCTGTTTGGTGGAGGCTACATGTTCAATAGCAAATTTTAGCAAAAAGAAACACAGATTGCCTTTAATTCTAAATTTGGCTCGCTGAGTTAAGTGTCATGTCCATTTCAAAAAGGAGGAGTAGGTGCACTGGTACCTTCAAACTTCCACCAGGCTTCCTATTTTAAAACTTAGTTTTTACAATATGAAAATTATAGACAGAGTGACATTTAAACCTTTGCTTTTCATAGCATTTCACACTTACACCATTTTAAAAGACAGCTATTAACATTTACAAAAATCTTTCAGAAACCAAATGTTCCAACACTCAGAATTCCAATTATACTGTGTAAGAGGGTTATCAACCATTCTTCTACAAGAATACTTTGAAGTGTCTGGTATTAAACCAAGAGCTAAAATGTCAGTTGCACATAGACAATAAATTAGGGTTTATAAAATCTTGTAAGATTTATTTAATATTACAATTTTGACCTTTAGGTTGTCTTAAATTTCTCTCTCTTTCTTCCACACTCCTTACTTAAATGTTAAACAAAGACTGCTGCAAGTTATATGGAATTATATGAGCCCTACATGCTGAGGGGTAATGCTGCCCAGCCATCCCAGCTTTGCTGTTCAGGGTGTGGTGTCCTGAGAGGGGTTGCCCATTTCCCTGCTGAGCACACTAGTGAAATAATCAACAGAATGTCTGCCTGCCTCCTTTGGGATTGCCCCTTGAAGACAAACCAGAGGCTGTAAGGACCCTATTCAGACTCCTTAGCTATTGAGCAAGGGAGGTGAGGGAAGACGTGTTCCACCTTGACTGTGATTGCAGCTCAGGCTGGGGTTTTAGTAAAACAGCAATCAGCAGAAGAAATGCTGGTCACCCCCTCTGAGGAAAAGAAACCAGGGAATTTTGTATATAGAATGAGCTCAAACGTAGGTCCTACTTCTCCCACATCTTGTGGGAGGCAACTGCAAACACACTGTGGTCATTGTCGGGCACTTTTCCCAGAAGTGAGGGACATGTGAGGGAAGAGAAGGACATGTTAGAACAGGGAGGTGGTGACAATTTTGGGAAGTGTGCTCTGTCTTCCACAAGGGGAAAGTAGAGAGAACTAGGTTACTTTGTGGTTTTATTCAAACAAGAAATGGAAATTTAAAAATTTTTATTATTATTTTTTAAGTTTTTTGAGATATGGTTTTAAGAAGCCCAGATTGGTCCTAAACTGAAAGTGTAGCTAAGGCTGGCCTTGAACTCTTGATCTCCCTGCTTCCACCTTCTGAGTGCTGGGGGAGTTCACAGGAATGTGTCCCCGTGCCCAGCTTTATAAATTCTTCTGTACTGTGTGTGTGTGTGTGTGTGTGTGTGAGAGAGAGAGAGAGAGAGATGTGTGTGGATGTGTGTGATGTGTGTGTGTGTGTGTGCACGCATGAGTGTGTGGGCATGTGTTTGCGTTTGCATATGTATGTATATATTTGTGTCTGTGGATGTAGGACAGTCAACACCAGGTGTCCTAGTTTGAGTCACTCTGTACCTTATTTTTGTAAGTGTGTGTGCACAAATGCATGTGTATATGTGCAAATACATCCACATGTATCTATGTGTATGTTTATACATATGTGTGTCCACGTGTGTGTGTGTGTGTGTGTGTGTGTGTGTGTGTAGGGTGTGTGTGTATGCACTTGCCACATTGGACATGTGGAGGTCAGAGGACACTTCGGTATCAGTATTAAAATTCTCCCTTGATTGAGGTAGGGTCTCTTTGTTGATTTCTGCTATGCACACCAGGCTACCTGCCCCATGAGCTTCTGGGATTCTCTTATTTCCCTCCATCATTTTTGGAGAGGAGGGCTGGGATTTTAGATGTTCATTACTGTTTCCAGCTTCCAAGTGAGTTCTGGAGATACAAATTCAGGTTGTAAAGCTTGCATAGCAAGCACTTTTACTCATGAGCTATCTCCCCAGCTCTCTATCTTAGTTTTTATTTATTTATTTGAGAGCAACAGAGAGAGAAAGAGAGAGAGAGAGAAAATGGGCATGCCAGGGCCTCCAGCCACAGCAAACGAACTCCAGATGCATGCACCCCCTTGTGAATCTGGCTAACATGGGTCCTGGGGAATCGAGCCTCGAACCAGGGTCCTTCACAGGCAAGTGCTTAACTGCTAAGCCATCTCTCCAACCCTCATCTTAGTTTTGAGATAAGGTCTCTCTGTGCATACAGCTCCCAGATTTGTCTAGTCAAACTAGCCAGCCAACCCAGGGATTCTCCTATCACTGCCTCCCCAACACTGGGATTAAGGCCAGGTCACCATGTCTGGCTTTTACATGGGTTCTGGGGATGAGAACTCAGGTCCTCATGCTTGTGAGACAATCACATTATCATGTGAATCATCCTCAACCCCACTTTTTTCCCATTTAAGTTGATTTTAATAATATCAGTGAATATTTATATGCACCAGACTTAATTCTAACTGTTTTATGTACTCACTCCTCATAAGGACTCAGGTTTACTTGTGAGTAAACAAACCATGGGGAGGCTTATAGACTTTGCTTGTAATCCAGCAGGATATGATGGATCCGCCGTGTGCAGCCAGGCAGTGTGGCATGGAGCCCTTGGATTATGTTATTCTTCTGAGACATCGTCATCAGGTGGGTGGAGGAAACTAAGCAAGTCTATCAGTATTCTTGCAAATCTTTTTGTTTTTTCTTTTTTTTCAAGGTAAGGTCTTACTCTGGCCCAGGCTGACCTGGGTTTCACTATGTAGTCTCAGGGTTGCCTCAAACTCAGGGCAATCCTCCTACGTCTGCCTCACCAGTGCTGGGATTAAAGGCGTGCGCCACCATGCCTGGCTTGCAAATCTTTTTAAACCAACAATCTTAAGTTACAACTGATCTGAAATAAGGTCATATACTTGAGCTTTTATACAAGTTATTTTGTCACCTGCTTTTGAAGGCAGCTCTGTGCTAGGGCCAAGAGCAGCAAGCAAAATTTAGTAGTGAGGAATTGCTTTAGTCATTGGGTCTCTTTAGCCAGCCGCCAAGTCAGAAGCCCATGCAGAACTTGTAGCTTTTGCATTGAATGGTTGTTCCTATTTGTGGAAAATATGACTTTTTCCTATATTTTTGCTAAACAACATATTGTGACATATTGTGTGAGCACATTTCTGGACGTTAGTTTCTAACATAAATCTGTATAAAAATAGATCAGTGTTTGTGAACTCAAAGGAGGGTCTCCAGCATTGCTAGGCTGCATCATGGCACTTCTCAACTCCGACTTCAATGAAGTAGTTGTAGGACTCAGGGATTCCTTACTCTCAACTAATACCCTGCTCATTTTAAGCAACATTCTATGTAACAAAATTCCATTCCAATATAACTACAAAATTTGGTCACTTCTCTGATGTCCTTTGAAAAGCATTTGGGCATATAACATAGATGCATACTATGATCGCCAATCAGTCTGCTCCTGTTGGCTGGAATCTTCTTTGAATTCTATTGGATATACAATGATTTAGATTCCATATGGGTCTCCTAAGCACTTTGGGCACTAGTAACAAGTACTTGATGTATGAATGAGCTGGTTTTATGAATGCTACACAGTGTATGTTCCTTTGTCATGGCAATTGATGAAGATCAGATACACCACTTCAAAATATGACTGTAGGAAGCCGGGCGTGGAGGTGCACGCATTTAATCCCAGCACTCGGGATGCAGAGATAGGAAGATCGCCATGAGTTTGTGGCCTCCCTGAGACTACATAGTGAATTCCAGGTCAGCCTGGGCCAGAGTGAGAACCCATCTCAAAAAACCAAAAAATCAACAATAAATAAATACAATAAATAAATGGCTGTAGCCTAAAGAGTCTTTTGGTGCAACTAATAAACAGTAGCAAGTACATTCTGTGTCTCTGGTTTTGACTAAAAGCAGTACCCATACAAAGCTGGAGGTACAAAGTGGTATATGAGTCTGGAGTCTGTTTGCAGTGGCAAGAGGCCCTTCTTCTTTCTGTCAAACAAATACATAAAAACATTTAGAGAAGAAATGAACATAAAATATAATTACATAAATGTAAATATATGAGCACAAGTAAAATTATGAAATTCTTTAATAAAAAATTGGGGTGATGTTTTAATCATTGGGGTGATGTTTTAATCTATTCAAATTTTTAAGGCTACATTTACATATTAGAAATATTGAAATAAATGAACAAATATAGACAATACTATTCTCTTCCACAATGAGAAATAAAACCAATTGAAATACTGCTAAGCAGAATTCACATACCAATGGGCAATATATATATATATATAAATATATATCTCCATATATATTTAGCATTGCAATCAGTTGTCTGCAATTTAGAGTTGCAAAGTTGCTGAAAGACGAGAGATGAGGACTAGATAACCTAGACGGGTGTAGGCTGTAGGCTACACCATGCGTTTTCTGTCGTAGCACAATGCTTCCCTTATACTAGCAAAGTCCCAGAAGAAATCCAGAAAAGCAGAAATGAAGCTTCTCTGCTTGCCTGCTGCCGGAGTGTTACAAAGACTTCTCACCCATGTACACACAAAAACTGTCTCCTTTTCCCCAGAACCTTCTTTCCTGAGTTTGTGCCACACATTTTCAGAGTTTGATATTCCTAAATCGCTTCTGAGGCAATCACAATCCCTTTAAAAATCATAACTTCTTGCCCGGTGTCTACAGATAACATGAAAGTTCTACTCTGATCTACTAGAATTTAATTACAGATCGGGCAAGGTTCAAATTGCAAAAACAAAGCAAAGCAAGCAAGCAAACAAACAAACAAAAAACCCAAACCCACCCATACATAATAACAAAATTACTTATTGTTGGTTTAAGAAGCACAGAGGAGGTTTGAAAAGATATTAGGAGAGTCACAGCCATGCCAAGAAGGCAGAGAAGTTGACTCAGAATCAGGAGTTTGTGGCACTAGAACTTGTCCTGAGCATTAGCATCAGACTGGCTGGAGGAGAGCCCCACAGCTCCTGGCTCTCAGGCCAACACTGAGGCAGTTGCCAGGGGCACTGTTTTTTGTCCCAGCCCTACTGCTGATGCCCCCAGAGCTCAGCTCTGTCACCCACAGCTCAGTGGGCTGTCCTTTCTGTCCTTCAATCTTGTGTCACTGGCTCCCTATTCTAAATCAGGGCAGTGGGTACATCCAGTTATTACAAGTTAGTCTACCTGCCTGTGCCCTCTTCGAGGAAGACTGGGAAAGGACAGTTGATGATATCTTTAATGGTAGGTGAGCCTGAGACAAATGACAAATGACAAACACTCACCAGGATCCTGTCTTCCTCATAGAATGCCCTGCTACTCATAATTCTGTATCCTACACACTGACAAAACCCAACAACCTATTCAGTTGTTGCCTCATTTGGTAAGCATTGCATGACACCTGTATGCTCAGTGATAGAGTGGGTAACAAAACTAGAGAAAGGATGGACATTTCAGTGAGGTTCAGTCCATGCAGATGACATACTCAAGTGAGAAGGCATTCACAGGCCTGTGCTATATGAGCAGTGAACTCAGTTTGCTTTGGGAACACTCATGAAGGCACTAAGTGGTAGTGAGGATTCCTACCCTCAACCACAAAGAAGGCACAGGGGAATAGTCCTGATATTTCCTCTTCTGTGCACCCACAGGGCTACACTCCCTTTGCTTCTGTCTCCTGTAGTGTGATTTAGATCCCCCATCGGTGTGGTGGTTCACTAGCCGCTCAGTGTGTACATGCTAAATGAGGCTTTCCTTGTGGCATTGTGGAAGGGGGTATTTCTTTCTTAAGGTCCTCCCTACCCACCACCAATGCCACTGCTGACTTCCACTGACTGTTGTAGCTCAGCAGCTCCCTGAGCTTATCAAGCTCCTCACCAGAGGCTCTCGAGCTACCTGTGGGCTGGCGTTGACCTTCCACAGTTCTCCAGCCACCATGGGATGCCTTGGCATTTCTGTCTGCCTCTGTGTCAGTGAAGGACTTTTATTGAGTCCATTTAGATATAATCTTTATAAAAGACACACACACACACACACACACACACACAGATGGAGAGAGAGAGAGAAAGAGAGAGGGAGAAAGACAGAGAGAATATACATGCCAGGTCCTCTAGCCACTGCAAAAGAACTCCAGGCACATGTGCCACCAAGTTTGCCTGGCTTTGAGTGAGTTCTGGGGAATCAAACCTTGGTCCTTAAGCTTCTCAGGCAAGTGCCTTAGCTGCTAAGCTGACCTGTTTTTTTTTTGTTTTTATTTTTTTTTCTCTTCTTAGTCGCAGGCTGGCCCCTAACTCACAGTGATCCATCTTTCTCTGCCTCCTAAGTGCTGGGATTAAAGGCATGAGCCACCATGTCCCAAGACGTGATTTTTTTTAAAGCTGTGTGTGTGTGTGTGTGTGTGTGTGTGTGTGTGTGTGTGTGTTTGTGTGTGTGTGTGTGAGAGAGAGAGAGAGTGCAAGGCATAACAAGATCATAAGGCATGGTTTGGGGCCAACTTCATTATGTATATTGTCATGAATCAGTTTAGTAGCTGAATGGTGGCTCAGAAGTAGATTTTTCTCTTCTGTCTCCTGACCTTTCTTTCTGTGCTAGTGGGACACTCAGGAAGTATGGATGCATATTTAAATATTTCAGTGGCATCACCTGGGCCCAGGACATGGCTGTCTTGTGTGGGTTGTTGTGTCTATCTCTCTTGTACATTCAGTCCCCAGAGGACTGTGCCTGTGAGTCATTGTGCTAAGATTCAAAATCCCCATCAAACTGTCTTGAACCCAAGAAACAGATGTCAAATACATGAATCATTGAATGCATGGTCTTCTTACTAATAAAGAATTTGGCAGCCTGTATTTCACAGGATGATATGACCTATTAATATTCCTGAACAACCTGCCGTGTCTCCATGGCCTGTAGTTGGTGTGAGTGACTTCCAGGGGCTCACGTGGGCAGCAGCTGTGATCCCTGACCCAGGAGTTTGCTAGCTTATTGGTTCTCTGGGCAGGCATGGAGTGAAACATGCTGGTAGAAATTGGAAGGATTAGTCAGATGACACTGTGTCCCCTTCCTTCTCTCTGTGGCTTTCATGACCCTCCATTACCTCCTAGGAAATTACAAATGAAAATAGGACCTCGTGGCTCCTAGTTCTTAAAATTATGCTATCTTTTATATGTAGATTTTTAGAATGATCGTAGTTCTATATTTGCCAACTGCCTAAATATTAAATATTTATTACCTTTCATATACCCTTGTGCATAGAGCAAGCATGTTAGCTCAGGTAGAAAATGAATGTATTTATATGGCCTTTCCTCAGTATCCACAGGGGATTAGCTCCGAGAACCCCTTCAGATACCAAAACTCTATATAAAGTGCATAAGCCCACAATATTCTCTTTAAATCATCAGTAATTGCTTAAAATATCTAGTATGATGTAGATGCTGACCGAATGGCTATACATACTGTGTAGGGAATGAGGAGCTATGCTCCCATCCCACAATTTCCTCCCAGTTCTGTCCACATAAGGGGGGTGGGATGAGGAAAAGGCAGACCCTGCCTCACCCATGGGAGTGGAAGTGGGAGCTGGAAGAGGACACAGCTGCAGTACAGGAGCTGAATCCGTGAGGCATGAGTAAGTGGGTGAGCGTTTGGGTCCCCAGACATAGTAGAGCAGGCGTGCACGGGAGCTGTAGCACTTTCCTTCTCGTTGCTGGGACAAACACCTGACCAGAAGCTGTGTGTGGAAGGAAAAGGTTGACTTTGGTCTATGGTTTCAAGGGTAAGCCTCGTTGTGGCCAGGAAAGCGTGGCAGAACAGTTGGGTGTCACATATCCACAGTCACAGGAGGGCAGTAGTCCACTTACTGGCCTGGAAGCTGGGCTCATTCACCCCGCACTCACCCCCCAGTGACCCATCTCCTCCAGAAAGGCTCCACCTCCCAATGGCCTCACAACCTTCCCAGAGTGCCACCAATAGAAGACCAAGGACTGGAAACACACGAGCATATGGGGCCACATCATTCAGTGACCACCGATGCTATGTGTTCACGTCTGAACACCTCGGACTCTGCCTCAGCAGAGCTGTTTTGGGTACTTTTATCTGCCCTTTGCTTAGTGTGGTGGTTCGCTGCTTTGCTCTGAGCACAGTAATGTCTGTTAAACATATCGCTAAGGCTGCCGTTGACTTGCTTATTTGAACTTTTTGAGTCATTGAATCTTTAGCTCCAACTCTGACTAGAACATAGGAAGCACTCAATAAAAGTATTTACCAGTATTAGTCAATGAATTGATACTTTAATAAAAATCAGGTCATATGGTCATTCAGTTTTGCTCTCTAATCTTTTCCCCTCTGACTCTAGATGCTTCTCTCCCACTTACTACATACTACTTTATTTTTATTTTTGTTTTTATTTTATTTTTGAGGTAGGGTCTCACTTTAGCTCAGGCTGACCTGGAATTTACTATGTAGTCTCAGGGTGGCCTTGAACTCACAGTGATCTTCCTATCTCTGCCTTCTAAGAGCCGAAATTAAAGGTATATGCCACCATACCTGGCTAGTTGGTTTGAAACTTCTTACTAATTTATTTTGATTCAGAGTGGTTCTCACTACGTAGCCCAGGCTGGCCTCAAACTCACAGTCCTCCTGCTTTAACCTTCCAAATCTGGTGTCACAGACATGCACCAACATACCCATTTAAAGCCTTTCTTTTTTATGCCTTATCCCAGCAACTCATTCACAAAGAAGCCCACTTGTTAACTTAAAATTCTTCTATTGTTTTTTGCCTGCTATCCATTTTTCTTGCCTTCACTTCTATGAATGGGTCTCTGTTGGCACCCATTTCTTCTTACCTGAGAGAGGTTATCCATTCCAGCCTTATCTACAATTTCCAGCCAGCCCACGTCCTCTTTGCTAAGGTTCCTTCTGCTTCCTTCCTCTCATTGTCCCATTCCTTGATGAGGGCTGTACTTTCTGCCCTGTGCTCACTGGCAGTCTCCTGTGCTATAGACTGCATCTGCTTTTGCCATTGCAGTGGCTGAAAACAGATTACATTTCCTTGTTCCTTCCTTAATTTCCTTTGCTGACAAATTTGATGTGGCTATCACTCCTGTCTGTAAGGCCTTAGTTTTCAGCCCCAGTTGTTTCCCTTAGTCTCTCTGTCTCCACTCTTCCTATCTCTCAAAATCTCTGCCTCAGTCCCCACCTTCTCTTCCTACTACTGCATCATAGTGTCCTTCATATGTCTCCTCCCTCTCCTTCTTCTTCCTCTTCGCCTTTTTCTTCCCCGTTCTCCTCCTCCTCCTCTTCTTCAGCACATCCGATGACTCACCAGCCGAGTTGTTTAGCTCGGGTCTCTCCTGAGCTCCAAGGCTGTGGGCTTGTCTGCTCTAGGAGACCAGTGTGCTCTTTGCAAATGCTCCATGTCCAAAACCAAGCTCACCTTCTCTTCTAAAACTGTCTCCTGACCATGTCATCTGCTTCGGTAAGGACAACTATGAATTGGTCAGTGAAGCCAGAGTAAATCCTAATTCTTCCTTCTTCATGCCTTCCATGCCGCCAGTGACCCTGTCCTCTCAATTCTACTTCACAAATAGCCTCTTTTGGCTTGTGTGTGTGTGTGTGTGTGTGTGTGTGTGTGTGTGTATGTGAAATATGGGGTGCGTGCATGTGTGCGTGATGTGTGCACACATTCGTGCCCATGTGATGCTCTGTGTGCTTGCTGGCTATGGCCAAAGCAGAGTGTCTGGTGTCTGAGTCCACTCTTCCGTCGTCCTCATTTGAGCTAGAATCTCTGACTGAAATGGGAGCCCTGCTTCCCTACTGAACTGGAATTGCAGACATGTGGCCACATTCTGCTGCTCATGTGGGTTCTGAGGAGCAGAAGCAAGTGGTCTTTCCGGCCTCATAGACCCTCGTGCTTTCATAGGAAGTGCTCTTAACCACTGAGCCGTCCTACCAACCCAGAACTCTCTCTTCCACATGTCTCTTTCCTTCCAGCTGCACGGTACCAGCCCAGGCTCAGATGTGACTCACTTTTTACCTGCATGAGCTCCAGATTATAGCTGTTTAGTCTCATGCAAAGCCCTGCTTCCACACAGCTGCATGAGAGTTCACTCTAGGGCAACAAGTCTAGGCTGTGACCACTCTGTTCAATACACACAGAAGAAAGCACAGATTCCTATGTTGGAGCACAAGCCTGCAGTTTTGCATACCTTGCAGACTCATCTTTTACCATACCCACATATGCACATGCTGGCCTGCTAACTGAGCTGTTTAAACTTTGCATTTCTTAGCAAAACATTCCCCACCTGAAAAGCCCTCATCAATCATGTGCTTAACCTTATCTTCCTGGCACAGCCCAAGCGACAACTTATCCTCAGGCTCCCAGTGTGGAGAGATGACCCTTTGCTGTTCCCTAGGAATGTACTTATTGTGTGGAATTGTAAACTTCTGTTGACTTATCTTTCCGTCACATAGAATAGGAGCTCCTGGCTTTCATCAATTTCTGCTTCTAATCCCTGGCAAAGTGTCTAATGCAGAGTGAGGGCACCTCGCTTGTCAAGGAGGATGTCTGCAGACCCCTGCTGGACTTAGTCTGGAGATAGGCAGACAGCACATTCTGTTGATTCAGCCTTGGTTCTGTTGATTTGGGCTTCTGGCAGTCTCCCCCATCCCAAGGTCTCCACTCTGCCAGCAGAGAGTCTACTAGTAACTAGGGCGACCTGTAGTGTCTTTCCAGCTATTCACCTGAATGTTTATTCATTCTAAAATTCATCAAATATATGTTCAGGTGTCACTAACTACATTTTGTGAGGCAAAAACATTATTTACCTATTCCTTTTTTTTCTATTGCTCAGAGAGTACATAGGATTGTAATATGGACGACTCAGTCAGAGCTCCACATGATCTCATCTGCAAACAACTAAAATGACAGCTGTAGTCCTCAGACACCAAGCTGACCCAAAGATCCCTACCTGCTGGTGTTCCTCCCTTAGGTGGTCTTCCATATTATAGGAAGTTTGGTCTGTGTGGCTAACAGTATATGGCACAAGTGATGGCATGTTATTGCCAATATCAAGTTATAAAAACAGGGCAGGTTCCATTTCTCTTCTCTCATCTCCCTCCCCTTTACCTCTTTTTGTTGTTGTTGTTTATTTTTATTTATTTATTTTAGAGCGACAGACAGAGAGAGAAAGACAGAGAGATTGAGAGAGAGAGAGAGAATGAGCGTGCCAGGGCCTCCAGCCACTGCAAACGAACTCCAGACGCATGCGCACCCTTGTGCATCTGGCTTACGTGGGTCCTGGGGAATCGAGCCTTGAACCTGGGTCCTTAGGCTTCGCAGGCAAGCACTTAACCGCTAAGCCATCTCTCTGGCCCTTACCTCTTTTTTTTTTTCTCCCCCTCTTGAGATGAATTCAGCAACCACATAGAGGTCCAAACAAAAGTGGACCAAGTTGGGCTGAAATTAAGCCTCTTGGACTTAGAAGTGGATCCCTCAGCCCCAGATGAGCCCCGCATGCTTACAGCCGCGATTCACAGAAACCGTGACTGTAGCGTCATGAGAATCGTGGAGCCCGAGAAGCGGCCCAGGGTTCCTTAGCGCAGAGTCGGAGGTGGAGGCGCCCGCGGGTTGCTCTGCAGCTGCGGGAGGCGTCGGGCAGCAGCAAGCGGCTGGGCAGGACCTGCGCCCGCAGCCTCGTCTCTCCCCTTCCCTCTTACCGCCTCCCGAGTTCAAAGCTCACATAGACTGGAGTGGGCCTCTCTCCTCGAGCTTCACCAAAGGACAAGAACTTTGGATTCTGGGCCTGTCTCGCAGAATGTTCTTCCTTCCACACTTCCCTTTCCTCCCAAGTCCCACTTCCCCTCTGTAAAGTCTTCTTCATGCTGCGCTTTTTGCTTGAGACCTGTCTGATTCCACCTTCTGCTTGGAGAAAGCATTCTTCTTTTAAGAATTCATAAAGTTATGTTTGCTCCTTTCATGTCCTTTAGCTCTCCCTGTCTATTATGTATCCATCTGGATGCTTTTTCTTGTTGTGGGAGGGAGCTAATTTGCCTAAAGTAAGGGATGTATAAATGTCTGGTGAATGAGAACATTATTCTTAGAACCTGAAATGCAAGCTCTCTTGGCAGGTTGGCTTTAGTCATTTTCATTTAAATCGTGTCTTCTGGTTCCTGCTGAACAAGTGAGATGTCTGGACTTTACTACTGGGCCTGGTCGTTGCCCTTTCATCTCCTTCAGAGGCTGGTCTTGAGCGATGGGGCTTCAAAGACAACATTGTTTCGTGTGCAGTACTGGTTTCCACAGCGCTTTGATTTCCTTGAACACCCGGAACAAGCAGGAGAGCTTGTAATTCCATATGTCTGGTCAGATCTGCAGACACACCTGGCAAGCACAGCTTTGACACTGAGCTTCAGACCTGCTTTGTAATTTTTCAAACTATTTAAAAGTCTAAATAAATTTCTCCCTACGAGTCTCCTTCCCACCAGTTCCCTTGAATCACTTGTTAATAAATAAAGTGACAATGTCTGGAAATTATCACATGAATGAGCAAATGAATTCGCTCAGGTGATGGCTGTAGTGCCGTATCCCTGTGAAAGCACCTGCATCCAGTTCTTTTTCTACCTTGGTCATGAAATTAAGGTACGCATTTTATTTTGTAGCTCTTCCAGGATTAGAGAAATTGCTGAAGCAAATGGGAAACTAGATCAGGAAAAGGAAATTTTATAAAAGAATATACATGGCTAAAAGGGAACAGATACCTTTAGTGTTTACATCAGACATTCAAATCTCTCAAAGGGAAATGTACAATAGGCTTATTCCTGTTTCAGAAATATAGTTACCTAGACTTGTAAAGAGCTGAGTGGAAAACCACTAAACAATTTAAATAAACTAAATCTGGGATATTGGGTGGTCACTGAGACTAGCAAATTTTCTATTAATATGTAAGGGATAAAATAGATTTATGTTAAATTATTTAGGTTATGCAATTTGCATATTGCCTTAGTGGAGCAATTGTCTTCAAATTAAAAAAAAAAACAAAAACTAAAAGGCACCAGAATGAGAAGATGAAGCATAGATTAAATGCTTAAAAAGGGCTGGAGAGATGGCTTAGCAGTTAAGGCACTTGTCTGAGAAGTCTAAAGACCCAGGTTTGATTCCCCACTACTGATTCAAGCTGGATGGACATGATGGCACATGTGTCTGTAGATTGTTTGCAGTGGTTAGAGGCCATGATATGGTATTCTCTCTCTTTCAAATAATCAAATAAAATTTAAAAATACTTAAAAATCATACCTGACAAAGGACAAACATGTTTCAGGTACACACACAATCCCAAACTAAGATTTCTTAAAACTTAGTAACAACAGAGATTGGAGAGATGGCTTAGTGGTTAAGGTACTTGCCTCCAAGACCAAAGGACCCAGGTTCGATTTCCCAGTACCCACATAAGCCAGATGCATCAGGTGGCACATATATCTGGAGTTTGTTTGCAGTGGCTGGATGCCCTGGCACATCCATTCTTCCTCTCTCTCTCTCTTTCTCCAGTCCTCCCTCATATATACTCTCTCTCATAAGTAAATAAAAATTAAAAAAAAAACCTCAGCAACAAGGAAACAAAACACATGGCTAAAAATGGCCAACAGACCTGAACATATACATCACCAAAGTAAATGATAAAGGATGATAGAGAGACTGTGATTATGTATTTGAAAATAATTTTATCATCATATGTGTTAAGGAATTATCAATGAGAACAATAAGGAGATATATACACCTCTTAGGATGACCCAGATCTGAACTACACACAGCAGCAAATGTGGGGAGGCTGGAGGGCAACAGGAACTCCCACTGCTAGAAGAAATGTGAAGTGGTATGGTACTTTGAAGAGTAGTCTGATAGTTTTGTTCAAAAGTAATGATAATGCTACTACATATATTTGAGGAACTGTTCCTTGTCATTTAATCAAATGTAGTGAAAAATCTATTCAAAGCCTTGCATGTAGATGTTACAGCAGCTTTTTTATAATTGTCAAAAGTTGGAAGCCAACAAGTTTGCCTTCAGTAAGCAAATGAACTGAAGAGCATTCATAAAATAGAATTATTCAGCACTAAAGGGAAATGAGTTGGCTATAAGAAGATACAGAATAACCTTAATTGCATATTACAAAGTGAAGGAATCTCATCAGAAAAGGCTACTACTGTGCAGTATGTTTGAGACATCATGGAAAAGGTAAAACCACAGATATTATAATAAAAAAGGGGCTGGAGTGATGGCTCAATAGTTAAAAGTGGTTGCTTACTAAGCGTGATGGCCTCAATCACACAGGACCCATGTAAAGCCAGATGCACAACATGGCACATGCATCTGGAGTTAGTTTGCCGAGGCTAGTGGTCCTGGTGTGACCTTTGTTTCCTCTCTCTAAACAAATAAATCAATATTTAAAGAAAGAATGAAAAAAAAAAACAGTGGTTGTCATTCTTTGCATAGCAAGAGACCCCAGTGCATGTATGCGTATATACAAATAAATAAATAAGTAAACTAAAAGAGCCATTAAATATATAATATGAAGAATGAATCATGATGAAACTATGGGCATTGTTGTGTTGATCTGAGTTCATACTTGTGGTAGAGATGTTACTTAGGTCTGGGGTCATGATAGGAGGAACACCATGGCATGTTTGAACATAAGGCATATGTGGCAACTCTATTTTCCACCCAGTTCTACTGTTATAGAATGGACTTTATAAGATGTATATTGGTTTTATTTGATTGTCACACAGTTTTGGGCTATAATTTTATTATTTCAGTTTGGTCTTTTCCTCCATTCTTCTGCCTCAACTATATAAGTCATGGAAAATATCTCAGTCAATGAAGACTCTATATCTTGAATGATTTAATTCATCCAGATTCCTTTTTATTTTTGCAACTTGCAGAAATATCTTATCCATTAGTCTCTTTGCTTCCTTTCTTGCTCACCTGTGACTTACTTGTAACATAGCACAAGGCCTGATCCTTTTAAACAGAGATCAGATCCTATCAGATCTTTGCTCTGATTCCTCTTATCACTTCCCATCTCACCCCAAATAACATACATGTCCTAGCTGAATGTGTTGGTGTGTGCCTCTAGTCCCAGTTTTTAGGAGTCAGAAGAGGCGGATTAGGAGTGCAAGGCCAGCACTAGCTCATAGTGAGTAGAAATCAGTCTACATGAGAGGCTGTCTCAAACAGAAGCAAAAATCAAAGTCCTTAAAATAGTCGGCATACTATATAGTATAGTTCAGGATCGCTTATTAGATAAGACCTTTTATAGGAAAAAATCTCACCATGAGCATTCTCTTACATAATATTTTTCTTTGTAGCAGTTATCCTCCTAATATATGATTTTCTCTACTAGTAGGACAGGAACTTTGCCAATATAGCTTATTATTTTAAAATATTTATCTTTCATGGGCTGGAGAGATGGCTAAGTGCTTGCCTGTGAAACCTAAGGACCCCAGTTTGAGGCTCAATTCCCCAAAACCCACGTTAGCCAGATGCACACAGGGGTGCATGTGTCTGGAGTTCATTTGCAGTGGCTGGAGGCCCTGGCGCACCCATTCTCTCTCTCGCTCTCTCTATCTGCCTCTTTCTCTGTCTGTCACTCTCAAATAAAATAATTTTTTTAAAAAATATATTAAAACTTTATCTTTAAGATGGGCATGGTGGCCTATGTCTTTAATCCCAGCACTTGGGAGGCAGAGGTAGCAGGATTGCCATGAGTTCAAGGCCACCCTGAGATTCCATAGTGAATTCCAGGTCAGCCTGGGCTACAGTGAGATCCTACCTCAAAAAACCAAAAAGAAAGAAAAAAAATAGCTTTATTATGCTATAAAGCACATATCATAGAATTGACATATTTAATATGTACTATTCAATGAATTTTCATATATTCACACAATTGTACAACCTTTACCATAAACAAGATTTATGACATTGTCATATCTGCCTCCAATTCCTGTCAGGCCTGGCAGTGTATGCCTGCAACCACAGTACAGAGAAGACTGATACAGAGGGATTATGTGTTGGAGGCTAGCTTGGGCTACATATCAAAAGATTGACCCAATTAAAAGAATGGAAGGAAGGAAGGAAAAAAGAAAGAAGCTGTCATCTTCCATTCTCACTATTCTTGATCTACTTTGTTTCCATATATGTTTGCCTGTCTTAGACATTTAGTATAAATAGGATCTCAGAGTATGTGGTTCTTTGTCATATCTCTTATAATGTTTTCAAGATTCATCTATGTCACAGTGTATATCAGTATTTTATACCTTCTTATTGCTAAATCATATTCCATTATATAACACTTTGTTTATTCATCAATCAATGGGCCTTGTGTTGTTTCTCCTGTTTTGGGTTTTTATTTTTTCCTCCTCTTTGGCTATCATAGCTACTATGCATAATGTGCTGCTGTTGTGGCTTGAATGTGAAATTTCCCCACAGCATCAACTGCTTGTTATTAACCTCAAACTTAAACCCGGGCTGGTGCAGCCTTTGGGAAGTAGAGCCTTATTGAAGGAGATGTGTCACTGGGGCAGGTGTTGGTACTTGTCCAGCATCCTTGACAGTGCTAGGGAGCTAACTCTCGCTGCTCCCTCCCAGCTGAGAGCTAACTCTTGCTGCTCCCTCCCAGCTGAGAGCTAACTCTTGCTGCTCCCTCCCAGCTGATATGACAAGATGTGACACTTAGTCATCTGCTCTGCCATGCTTTGCTGGCCATGATGCACCTTCCTCCTGGAATTGTAATCTGGAATGAAACTTTTCCTTCTGTAAACTGCCTCTGGTCACATGTTTCACCCCAGCAAAGAGAAGATAATTGCTACTGTTATTGTGAATGAACATTTGTGAACAAAGAGTTGTATATCTTTTAAAGTTTTCATAGCTATACACACAGGCATAGAAGTGCTGGTTCATGCAGCACTCTATTCTTCACCAGTGGAGAAACTGTAAAACATCCATAGTGGCTATAAAACTCCATATTCCCAGACTGGGAGAGAGCCCAGAGGCAGAGTGCTTGTCAAGCAGGCCGTCTTGGAGTTGGCTCTAAAGCAAGGCACACTACATACACGCACACGCATGTGTTACTTTCCCAGTAGCAGTATATGAGAGCAATTCCTCTACATCTTCGCCAACATTTTAAAAAATTCTGGCTATATGGCATCCTAGTGGGTGTGAAATGGTATATCATTACGGTTTGATTTGCATTTTGTTGCTGAATCAGCATGCAAAGCATGTTCCTTTTTACTTTTTGATATTTCTATGTCTTCTTTGGAAATAAATCTACTCAGATCTTTTCCTGAATTTTTACTGTTTCGCTCCCCACCCCTTTTCTCTGTGAGTGTGTGCGTGTTTGGGTATGAGGGTGCTTGTGGCACACATGTGGAGGTCAGAGGACCACTTAAAGGATGGGTCCTCCCCTTCTACATAATTTAAGGCAGGGTCTCTTATTGTTAGCAGCTACATATGCCTGGCTAGCTCATCTGCAGACTTTCAGAGATTCCCTGATCTCTGCCTCCCATCTTGCTCTGGGCACACTGAGCTTATAGATGAATGTTCTATGTCCAGTTTTCCATGGATTCAGGAGATCCACTTGTTTCCGTTGAGCCATTTTCCCAGTTCCATTCCTGAGGTATCAATTGGGTCACTTATCTATTATCACTGAGTTAAGAGTTAACTTTATATTTTTGGTATGTCACATCTGAGGTGTATAGTTTGCAAATATTAGCTCTCGTTCTGTAGGTTACATGTGTCTTATCTTAACACTTAGTACCTTATGCCTTTGGTGTGCACAGTTTTTTAAAAAAATTTTGGTTTCATATTATGTGTGCTGTTTATGACTTTGTTATTTGTTATATATAAGACAATATCAACTAACTTAAAATCAGGAATATTTACACCAATGCTTTCTTCTAAGGGCTTCCCACTTTCTCTTTACATTGAGGCTCTTCTTGTTTTCTAGGTGGTGCTACTGTACTGCAAAGGCTGCTCTTGAACGCCTAGGTTCAAGTTTTCATCTCAGTTTCTAATGCAGAAAACGCAATATAAGTATGTGCCGCCATTGCTTGCTCTCTGCTCTTCTTTGAATAAGTTTTGTACGTATCAAAATGTGAGGTAGACTACAACCTCAGTCTTTGAATGTGCATAATTAATTGTCCTAGCACCTTTTGTTGAAAACCATTTTTTCCCTCACAAAATTATTTTGGTGCCTTGTTGAAAATAACTGACCCGAGTAGACAGGGTTCATTTCCGCGTCTTTCCTGCGCTCCATTGACTGCAGTGCTTGTTGCTAGTTCAGTCCCGTCCTGTCTGAGTAACCACGGCTTTGTAGTGAGTTTTGACATTGACAAGTACACATCATCAAGCTTTGCTCTCTTTAAAGCATATTTGGCTATTCTACATCATTTAAGTTTCCACATGAAATTTTATAACTAGGCTGTCAATGTCTGTAAAAAGTCAGCTAGGATTTTCATAGGGTACATAGCTCATTTTTATAACTTCAGTTCTTAGGGGATGTTCAGTAAACACTTGATGAATAGATCTATTTTAGCAAAGTCCTGAGTGGGAGAGCAGAAATGGATCAATGGATCAGGTCCGATGTATATATATTTGAAAAACAAAGATAAGAAAGGCGGGGGGGGGGGGGGCGATGAGTGCCCCAGGGTCATATAAATGACCTCCAGATGTGTGTACCGCCACTTTCTGCACCTGGCTTTACGTGCACTGGGGAATCAAACCTGGGCCGTCAGGCTTTCCAAGCATGTGCCCTCTCTCCATTCCCATGTTTGCTCTTCAATAAAACCCTGCTCTCTCTGCTGATGAACTGTATGTTTTGTAGCTACAAATATTTAGACTGAGATTTTTCCAGCAGAGTTTTCTCCCCCCCCCCCAACCAAACTTGAATTTAAATAAAAGCTGTGCTAGGACATATTACTGAAAACTTATATAAGAATCATGGCTTTGGTTTGGATTACATGGATAATGTTGAACTACTATCTTGTCTAGTTGAGACTAAACAATTGTTGAAAATCTCTCCTTTAATTTTAGGATTTAAAGTAAAAGAAAAATAATAGTTGGAACTGAAAATTGATGATATTATCAGTGTCAACTTTCAGACACAAACTTGGTAAAAACTGAAGAGGCAGTTTTCACAGACACCTGGATGTGGGCACTCTTACATGTGCATTTTGTAACAGTTGCGTGGGAGTAAGGAGAAGCTGGGAAAACGAGGGGCCGTCTTCGCGGCTCTACTGCTGCTCTGCTCCCTCACTTTCACTAGGCTCTAAAGGTCCTCACTCAGTACCCTAGGAAAGGCCAAGAGGGAGTTGATAGCACTGTTTAGAGAGGGTCCAGGGTTATCTGTCTGGGTTCAGACTTCAGCTCAGCTGTACGTGGTACATGTACCATTCTGTAGGCTTTGTGATATAGTCTATCATCTTTAATACAGACATGTGATGATATCCATTTCAAAGTTGTTTATATATCCTATGAGTAAGATGCCTAGGATAGTAGCCCCCACTATACATACATACAAACATACATAATACATGCATACATGCATAATACATACATACATACATAATACATACATATATATACATATATATATTTGTCTAAAATGAAATACAATAAGAAAAATATAATTAAAACTTTTAATTAAATATGCATTGTCATTACTCAAACACTCCATTTATTTAGCTTTATTTACATTTTGCGTTGCTTAATCATAGTCTCATCTGGCAACCACTTAATAATTCTGGTTCTAGCACTGTTCCTCAGAGAAGTCTGTGTTAGTGTTCTGTTGCTGTAAGAAACTTCATGGCCTCCTGGTGTGGTGGTGCACACCTTTAATCCCAGCTCTCAGGAGGCAAAGGTAGAAGGATCATCATGAGTTTGAGGCTACCTTGAGACTATATAGTGAATTCCAGGTCAGCCTGGGCTAGAGTGAGACCCTACCTCAAAAAAAAAAAAAAAAAAATCAAAATCCATGGTGATGGGTAAGAATTACTTCACCAAAAAGGGGTTCATTTTATTCCTGGCTTTGGAGGTTGAAGATCGCGTTATCCCCTCTGTATGGCTCTGGAGAAGGCCCTGGCTCTGCCACATGTGGATGACATAGATGGAGAGTACGTGAGAGGAAGACCTTGTGCATAGACAAGAACCTGGGGGACAAGAATGGGTCAAATTTGTTCCTTTATTCATTTATTTGAGAGACAGGCAAGGAGAGAGAGAGAGAATGGGTATGCCAGGACCTCTAGCTATTGTAAACAAGCTCCAGATGCATGCGCCACCATGTGTATCTGGTATATGTGTGTATTGGGGAATTGAACCCAGGTCGTTAAGCTTTGCCTAAGGCAAGTGCCTTAACCAGTGAGTCATCTTTCCAGCTCAAATTTTATGTTTTTTTTAAATTTTTTTTGTTCATTTTTATTTATTTGAGAGCGTCAGACACAGAGAGATAGACAGATGGAAGGAGAGAGAGAGAATGGGTGTGCCAGGGCTTCCAGCCACTGCAAATGAACTCCAGACGCGTGCACCCCCTTCTGCATCTGGCTAACATGGGACCTGGGGAACTGAGCCTTGAACCAGGGTCCATAGGCTTCACAGGCAAGCGCTTAACCACTAAGCCATCTCTCCAGCCCTCAAATTTGATGTTTTATAACAAAATGATCTCCTGAAAACAAATCGGGTCCTATGAGAACTACCTTAACTTTTCTAAAGTAACACTCCACAATACCTAAGTACCTGAGAGGGCTTAACGCCTTGTTAATGTCATCATGTTGAGGAAAACTTCTAGTACATGAACCCTTTGGGACAAAGCACACCTCAACCATATCCAGACTAGTAACAGGATTGTTACGGAAAATAGACAGAATAAAGGTGGGTGTGGTGGCATACCCCTTTAGCCCAGCACTGAGAAGGTAGAGGTAGGAGGATCCCTGTGAGGCTGTGAGTTGGAGGCCACTCTGTGACTGCACGTGAATACAGGTCAGCCTGAGTTAGACTGACAGCCCACCTCCAAAGGCCACACACACAAGTTGAAAAACAATGACAAGGATGTCATCTATAGAGCGCTTGCTGTGTGCAGGTAAACTTGCACGTGGCTCAGACCCAGATGTGTTTCCATTTGCTGCAATCTACTGTGAACAATAACAATAAAAGAGAAACAAGGAGCTCTTTGCTTTTGTCTCGATTTACAGACCCTGATGGATCAGCTTATTCAATGAGCTGTAGCTAGGAGCAAATACTCAAGGAACATCAGGTGCTAAAAGTTCGGAGGATTTGATTTTTTTGCAGTCCAGTAACCAAAAGCATAAGATCTTTTATTACTGAATATGGTTGCTGTAAAAAAAATGCTGTAAAAGAAATGAAATGTCCTAAGTATTCAAGGTTGAATAACTACTGATACTTTCCATTTTCTGTGCTCAAACACCCTTAGCTTTATGTTGTGTATAATAATATATTAGCATGCTCAAGCTTTACAAAGAAAATGTCTATTTTTCTTCTTATTATATTAAAACGGGCCTTTTAAAGTGTATATTTCAGAGGAATGAACTTCTTTCCGCATTGTAGCCCTGTTTTATCAACATTTATTTTTCTTGTCTTCTCTTTCACCTGGTAAAACAAGTCAAGTGAAAGTTGCATATGAGGATGTTTCTTATTTGAAAGAAGAGAAAATGTGGTTTTCTTCCAAATGGTGATTTCGTTTGATAAATGTGCTGTAACAAGACACTGCACAGCACCCTGGGGAACAACACACAGTATGGCCCTGGCAGATCTTCTCAGAGGCCCTGGAAACGGTCCCACTGGGCTAGAATAGCAGTTCCATTATTCAGCAGGGCAAGTCCACCACCCGGCTTACTCGCACACTGTGGAGGACTAGCAGTGCTGGCTCCTGCTACTAACGCATCATCAACTTACTTCATGCAGCTTACTGAGACCACTGTCACTGAGTCAAGGGCGCCAAGTTATGAAAGTGAGGCTTTCTCAGAAGTAAGACTTCATTAAAGAGAACACTCTGTGAGAAAAGTTGTTAACTTTACAAAACTCTTGAAAATCAGGTCCAATTTAATTTCTAAACATCTCAGCATTACTGTATGAGAGATAAAAGTTGCTTTTGTTAAAAAGTTAATGCTTCTAAGAATACTGTCATCTAAACATTAACGTAATTTGACACCACAGCTGAGTGAAAGTATCATGCTACTTGCAAGTAACAAGTCAGTGATTAATAGGAGCATGCCTTTCTGTTTTCAACATGGCAGCTAGAAATGTAAGAGAAAACAAGGCATATTTTCTGGTCGTTACTGGGTAAGGCTGAATTAGTTTTCTTGACGTGGACATTGGGGAAATGGTATTCATTTATTCATATCTTCATTCATTTGGCATGTATGTGCGTCTAAAGTATTGTGTATGTGTGTGTGTGTGTGTGTGTGTGTGTGTGTGTGTGTGTGTGTGTGTGTGTGCGCGCGCGCAGATGTTTAAGCCTTGGGCACACACATGTGGGGTTCAGCAGAAACCTGATCTTGGAAGGAGGTGGGTATTTGTATTTGGAAAGCCATCAAAACTAAAGGTCAGGTCTTCTCTTTTTCCGTCAGTCGTGTGTTTGCTTGGGATGGAGTCTCCTCCTCAACCCAGAATGGTTTTCGCGGCAGCAAGCCCCAGTGATACTTCACTTTGTGTCCCTTTCAGGACTGAGGTCACAGACATGTGCGGCCATAACAAGCTGTTTACACGCATGCTGGGGAATCACACTTGTGTGGTCTTAGGCCTTCTTAGGCCCTCTTGCTTACACAGCAAATGTGCCTAACTGCATGGAGCCCTCTCTCTAGTCCCTTCTTTGTTTTATTTTTAGTTTGCTGCAAGTGACTTAAATAAAGGAAGAAGGAAGAGACTATGGGGGAAACACTGACATTTAAACCTATATTTTCACCTTTAGTCACCAGGACATTGTTCACAGCTTGGTTAATCTTCCACTAGGAAAATGCCACTGAGTAGGTAACTTACAAACATATTTATATTACTTAGCTACCAGAGTAGACCCACTAGATTAGTCTGTACATTAAGTGTGGGAAGTAGAGCCTGGATTGGAATCTGTTCTAAAGTTATTGGAATAGAGCCATTTGATCTCGTCTTCCAGACTATTTCTCCAGAGAAGGTCTAGGGGTACACATGTGAGAAGTCATGCCCTATCCCTGTTCACCCAGGAGGAAGGTCGGACTGCACTTTGCTGGCAGCAGAAGTCAGGTGGCAAGCCCGGATTCTGAGCCAAGTCTGCTGGGAAAGCCTGTAGCTCTGTTCTCACTCGCCTGTCTTGGAAGGAAGTGGGTGGTTTATTTTACATGATCTTGGCAAAAAGTCCATCCCTTCCACATAGCACAAGATTGAACCTAGAGCCTCTGGCATGTTAGCAAGCACTCTACCACTGAGCTACACCCCATTTCCCCAGAACAAACTTGAAGTCCTGCTTGTAGCGTGATACCTTCCCCATCCTCAAGGGGGAAGAGACAAAGAAAAGTTAACCAGGAAAAATTCTTCCCTTCCATCCTTCTCTAGCCTAGCACACACACACACACACACACACACACACATGCACACACGCACATGCATATGCACGCGTACACACTCACACATCACATATGCCTATAAAGTGAGAACCTGTGGGGAAGGGTTGGAGTTACCTTTTTGGAGTACTTCATTTTATAGTTGACTGTTAGTACCATATTGAAATAGAAATGTGCCACTATTTTATGTAAATCAAGATCTCAGGCTGAGTACAAATCAAAATCACCAACCTTTAGAGCTGTCAATTGTTTATAACAAAATAAGCCCTTGATATATATATTTTTGCTAAACTTAATTTTTTATGACTTTCCAAACACACATCTTCTTCCATGACAAATTCCGAAGCAATTTCAAATTCAGGGGGGTCAGAGTCAATCCCTGAATTTAGGAAGGAAATCATTTCCTTACATGCTTACTTTGCATTTCAAGTCAGCCTGAAAGAAGCTCTGGCACGTTTGGAAATATCTTGGGAGCTCCACAGATGTACGCAAGGTGCCTCGGATTTATTGTTGGCAGCTCAACCGTTTTCTTAGATGCTGCGTGAAAACAGAATCTATCTTGTCCCAGGCCACCCTTCTTCCATGGCACTAGGAATACATGATTGCACGTCTGTTTAACATGCAAGCTTAGTGGAAGTACAAATTTGATACAGTTATACTTTTATAACCTCCAGTTTACAGTGCAGAGAGCACTGTGCCTTTTTAGTGCTGACTGGAAAATCAGATTGGATGAGTGGGGACAGCTTCACAGAGTGCAGAATCTGGCTCTGCCACCGAGGAAAATCAAGGAGGGGAAGCATTGATCTCCTCCCAGAGTGCAAATGCAGTTAGCTCAGAAACACTCTGCCCGGGATTTTGTTATTCAAGTCACTCAATTGGACAACATGTTTTCAAACAAGCTTTTATCATGTAGCACCTCTCTAGATTCAGCGTAGCTCTACTTACATAGGCATGGAAACCATACTTTCAGATGGGAAGGGAGCTTGGCATGACCCCATGCTCAGCCTCTGTGTGACCTTCACTGTGCGCTGGAGAAGACACTTCCAGGTAGGTGGGAATATTCACTACCCTATCCAGCTAGGACGAGTCTGATGTGCATATGGGTCATTGGATCAATTTTTATTTCTTTTCTTCTTATTATTTTTAAATAACAAATCAACCATGACCAAGAAATTATTTGGAAAGCCCATAGATATGCACTTGTGTGCATATACACCAAAAAGTGAGATATATTACGTAGCCAAATACAAAATGCATGAAAATATATATCATAATATTTCATGCTTGTTAGTGGAAATATTTTTACAACATGTTGTCTCCCAAGTGCAGAAAATAAATCCAGCCTTTTAATAGAGATTGCAGATGATTCATTTAGTGCTGTCATAATAGAGAACCTTCTTCAATGAGAATTTATATCATTTTCCTGGACTCAATGGAATAAATTTATCTTGAAAGATGGAAAGACCTGATAAACATAGCCAACATTGACAATAAACAGGAGCCAGAGTAAGTGAAATACAGACTGGATAACTGTTTCTAAGATTGTTCGTATGAAACCCATCATAATTGTTATAGAAACGAAGCTGGTGGCATTTGGCAGTGGGGTACAGGGCTTTCAGACCATCCCGATGTGATGTCCCAGCAAAGGCAACATTGTTTCAGATTCAGACATAGGATCTGTGCTTAAGCATCCTATGACCATGAGCACCTGCCAGAAGAGCAGCACAAGGCGAACTGCTTTTGCTCCTTAAAGTTTGGAAACGCAGATAGATGTAAGAAGTCTTCCTAGGAGACAATAACCAGTGTAACGTTATCAGGAAAGGAGAGCAAATTACACACACATATATGTGCATATTATGCCTAGATATGCATAATGCATGTATGTGTACATAATATAGAACAATCCTTGATATGAAGTGAGATTCAGCAAAACCAAGGATAGGGACACTAGTCAGGATTGAAGAGGAGCTGGGATGATGATCCAGGACGGTCAGCTTGAAAGGCAGGAGGGCCACAAGTTCAAGGAATATGTAGGCTACAGAGCAAACTCAAGACCAGCCAGCACAGCTTAGTGAGAGCTTATGTCAAAATGAAAAGTAAGGAGAGATAGGGCTGGCAAGATAGCTGAGTTGATAAAGTGTCTGTTTTGCAAGCATGAGGACCTAAGTTCGACCCCCAATATCACATGAAAGCCTGATGGGGTACTGCATGCCTGTAAAGCCAGTGCTGGTGAGGTGGACACAGTGTTGGGAAAGTGAAAGCAGGGGAGCTTTGGCCAGCGAGCCTAGCCTTATTGGTGAGCTCTGGACCAGTGAGAGAACCTGTTCTGGTGGATAACAACCGAGGTTGCCCTGTAGACTCCACAAGCATATGCACACATGTGTTTGAGCACTCACCCACAAATGTGTGCCCATAGAGTTATGAACATATATGCACACATGCACATATACCCCACACATTTTTTAAGGCAAGAAGAGAGCTCGGGTGTAGCTCAGTTAGAGTGCTCATGTAGCATGTGTAAAGTCCTGGGTTCAATCCTCAACACCGTCAAAGAAAGGACTGTAAAAAACACTTTATGACACAATAAAGATGTGAATCCAGATCAATGGGCAATTCTCTTTTCAATGTTTAGTGACATATCATGGTCTCGTAGAGAGGGGGGAAGGGGTGTTTGAAGCTGTGTGGGAGTGGGCAGAAGTGGGAGGAAGCATCAGAACCAGGGTCTCATCTCAGTGTTTCTGGAGCTCAGCATTGGGAACACGGAGCCATGGACAGTGCTCAGAGTGTGGCCAAGAAACCACTCCTAACACCGTGGGGCTGTGTTACCACGCCTTCACATTACAAGCGTGGGGAGAAGATGGCTTTCCATTGCCCTTGGAGGGACAAGTGATGTCATCATATGATTTCTGCCTTTACAAAAACCTAACTTGGAACAGCAAATGACCTTAGGAGACATTGTTCAGGAATATGTCAGTCAGGGACTTATCAGAGAGAGAAGATACAGTAATTAGAGCAAGGATCCTTTGAGATAAAGAATTACTGATAGTGAAATTCACAGGACTAACAAAGTGTGGATGATACGAGGTAAAAGCACCCTAGATAGTTGTGCAGTACGTTCTGTAATCCCAGCACTCGGGGCACTTGGGACACTGGGACAGGAGGATGAGGAACTTGGGTTCATCCTGGGCAACATAACTAGACCATGCCTTAAAAATAAACAAGCATCTATTAGAAAACAAGCAGCAGGAATCATCTTTCCTGACTCCCGTGTGAGTGTGGAGGAAGAGGCTTGCACTCCCCAACCCCCCACCCCGCATGGCCTGGGCATCCAGGCTCTGCCTTCAGCGTTCTTTCCACGGGCTTGCCTGGAGAGTTCACTCCCTCTCCATTCTCTCATCTCCCTTTCCAGCTTGGGCAAGGAGGAGGAGGCCCTTCTGGCTTGAGTCTTTACCAACTCTCTTGAAAATAGACCTCATAATTCATCATTTCCCCTTCTCAGAATCTATTTTGTCTATTCTTTGTTAAAATGAATAATACCTAAAAGTTGGGTTTCTCAGGCCTGGGGGTCCCCTGAACCCCCAAATACTGTACCAAGTACATGTGTGTGGATACACATATAGAAGTCCACTAAAGTAGCTAGTAAGTAGGCCCCAGGGATTCTCTGTCTTAGCCTCCCCAGCAAGTAGAATTACAGGTGTAATCCACCATACATAGCATTTAACTGGGTGCTGGGGATCTGAATTCAGGCCCTCATATTTGCATGGCATGCACTTACCAATTGAGCTATTTCTCCAGCCCCTTAAAATACTAGCTTTGGGGCTGGAGGGATGGCTTAGTGGTTAAGGTATTTGCCTATAAAGCCAAAGGATCCCAGTTCGAATCTCCAGGATCTACGTAAGCTAGATGCACAAGGGGGCGCATGCATCTGGAGTTTGCTTACAGTGGCTGTAGGCCCTGTTGCACCCATTTTTTCTCTCTCTCTCTGTCTTTCTCTCTGCCTCTCTCTCTCTCTCTCTCAAATAATAAATAAATAAAATATATATATTTTAAAATACTAACTTTTGAATGCATGAATGGAAAGAGAACTTCTTCAGTAATCTCTGTAATTCACTGAAAATGGCATAAAACTGAGCATATAACGAGCATTCTTCTCCCGTCTTGTCTCAACTCACTCTGCTGCATCTGAGCTGACCTGGAGTAATTGCAGACTCATAAGAGGTCAGGGTCAGCTCTGCAGGGCCCAGAGAGTGGACAGGGAAGAGCAAGAAAGCCCCAGTAAACAAGGCCGTCAAGTCTGAACACACATTTCTTTGACTGTGTCCACAAAGCATGAATCTGCCATAGTGATTACTTTTGGCTTAGGATGTTTCCTCAGACCTTCCTTCCCAGACATTTAGATGATCACAATTTATTGTGCTTACAGCAAAGATAATTAAGTAAAAATATATTGCATGTATGTATCTATTTTCTACAAATGTTTAAATGCAATTTGAATGTTTTACTTTGTTGTTCCATACTGACAAGAAGTAAGCACACCTATGGTTTTAAAAAGATGATTATTCTTTGTTGATACATGCACTTAGTTTTAGTTAACCTCCCCTCTGGGCTCCACTTCCCTGACCCACATATCCTGTGTCCACCCTCCCATCTCAGACATTTTTCTTCAACTTTAGCATCATTTAAGATCTGCTGTCTTCCCTGCCCTTCTCCACTGATGCTTCTTTTCTTCCCCTCAGATAGGATCTTTAAAAAAAAAAATTTATTGAAAACTTCTACACTTAAGACAATAAACCATGATATTTCCCTGCCCTCCCCCACCTTCCCCTTCACAACTCTGCTCCCCATTGTATTCCTCCCTCTGTTAGTCTCTCTTTTATTTTGATGACATCTTTCTCTCCTATTATGACGGCCTTGTGAAGGTATTGTTAGGCACTGCAAGGTCATGGATATGGAGGCCAATTTCTGTCTGGACAGTTGCATTGTAAGGAGTCCTACCCTTCCTTTGGCTCTTACATTCTTTCTGCCACCTCTTCTGCAATGGACCCTGAGCCTTGGAGGGTGTGATAGAGATATTTCAGTGCTGGACACTCTTCCATCCCTTCTTCTCAGCACTATGTTGCCTTTTGGGCCATCCCAGTGGTCACTGCCATCTGAAAAGAGAAGTTTCTGTAACCAGAAGAGTGAGTTCCATTAGTGTGTGTGTGTGTGTGTGTGTGTGTGTGTGTGATGGTTTGCTTTTTTGTGGCCCTGACAGGACCTATAATCACCTGTGAGGGATGCTGTGGACCAGATTAGCCTCTGTGCACACCTTTGAGGATCATAGTGATCTGGTTAAGTTGTGTGAGCTCACCTTCACCATGAGTGTTTCATTTCAGAGGTTGGTGTCCTGAACTACAGAAAAGGAGAAAGATGGCTGGACTTTCTTGCCCCCTGTACACTCTCCCTGCTGATGTGACAATGTGACACTAGCTTCCTGCTCCTGCCACACTTTCTTGGCCATGACTTTACTGTTTTGAGTCACAGGCCAAATTAAAGACTTTTCCTTCCATAATCTGCTTCTGATTAGGTTTTAGTTTTTTAATTTTTAATTGTTTTTGTTTATTTTTATTTCTTTATTTGAAAGTGACAGAGAGAGAAAGAGGCAGATAGAGAGAGAAAGAGAGAGAATGGGCATGCTAGGGCCTCCAGACACTGCAAACGAACTCCAGATGTGTGCGCCCCCTTGTGCATCTGGCTTACGTGGGTCCTGGGGAACTGAGCCTTGAACCGGGGTCCTTAGGCTTCACAGGCAAGGGCTTAACTGCTAAACCATCTCTCCAGCCCTAATTTTTAATTTTTAAGTTTTTTTTGGGGGGGGTTCTGAGGTAGGGTCTCACTGTAGCCTAGGCTGACCTGGAATTCACTCTGTAGTCTCAGGGTAGCCTAGAACTCACAGCAATCCTCCTACCTCTGCCTCCCGAGTGCTGGGATTAAAGGTGTGCGCCACCATGCCCGGCTTAATTTTTAATTTTTTTTAAATTATTTATTTATTTATTTATATTTGAGAGCGACAGACACAGAGAGAAAGACAGATAGAGGGAGAGAGAGAGAATGGGCGTGCCAGAGCTTCCAGCCTCTGCAAACAAACTCCAGACGCGTGCGCCCCCTTGTGCATCTGGCTAACGTGGGACCTGGGGAACCGAGCCTCGAACCGGGGTACGTAGGCCTCACAGGCAAGCACTTAACCGCTAAGCCATCTCTCCAGCCCTTAATTTTTAATTTTTATTGACAACTTCTATGCTTACAGACAATAAACCATGATATTTCCCTCCCCTCCCCTATTTTCCCTTCACAACTCTGCTCTCTATCGTATCCCTCCCCCTCCATGAGACTCTGTTTTATTTTGGTGTCATCATCATTTTCTCTATTATGAGGGTCTTGTGAAAGTATTGCTAGATGCTGTGAAGTCATGGATATCAAGGCCAATTTCTTTCTGGACGTTGTAAGGAGTCCTACCCTTCCTTTGGCTCTTACATTCTTTCTGCCATCTCTCCTGCAATGGACTCTGAGCCTTGGAGGGTGTGATAGAGATGTTTCAGTGCTGAACACTCCTCTGTCCCTTCTTCTCAGCACTGTGTTGCCTTTGGGGGTCATCCCAGTGGTCACCATGATGGGCTCTTTTCTAGTGCCCTGGAATGTCAACACTTTCTTCCACTATAACACACATACATGATATTCTAAGCCAGAATCCACATATGAGACAGCCCATGTGGTACCTGTCTTTCTGCACATGAGTTACTTACCTCACTTAATATAATATTATCTGGTTCTATTAATTTTCCAAAAATTTTTGTATTTCTTTATGACTGAAAATAATTCCATTGTATATATGTGTCACATCTTCATTATCCGTTCCTTAGGCAATAGATGTCTAGGCTAATTCCACTTCCTGGCTCATGCGACAGGAGCAGAAATAACTTGGTGGGCTGGTGCAGTGTGGAATTCTATGGGTGTATATGCCCAGGAGTGGCATAGTTGGGCCTATGTCAGCTTTACTTTTAGCTTTTTGAGAAACCTCCACACTGTTTTCTATAGTGACTGTTCCAGTTTACATTCCCAGCAATGGTAAAAAAAGGGCTGGTTCCTCTTTTCCCACAACCTCACCAACATTTGTGTTCTTGGCTTTCCAAATGGACAGCGGTGAGATGGAACCCCAAAGTAATTTCGATTTGCATTTCCCCATGGCTAAAGGAGGTGAAGACTTTCCTCAAGTACTTATTGGCCATTTGTACTTCTTTTGAGAACCCTCTGTTTAGTTCTTCAGCTTTTTCTAAGGCTCTTTTCTTTGGTGGTGTTCGTGCCTTGAGCTCTCCTTGTGCCTCAGCTGTCAGCTCTGTGTCATGTGTGCAGCTGCGGAGGACTCTCTCCCAGTCTGTAGCCGCCTCCTCACTTTTGTGCTGGGCAAAAGCTTTTCAATTGCAGGAGGTTTCCATTTATTGATTGTTGACCTTATTTCACAAGCCAAAATGTATCTTTCCTCTTTTCAGTTGTTTTACTCAGGCACTTGTCACATCAATAGAAGTCTAATACATTAACACTGTGAAAAGGGCATTCATGAATTCTAAATAAATACACACCGGATTTTATCTTACTTTTTTTAAGATGAAGGGTAGTCAGTGGAGAGGTAAGCAAGACGTAAATTGTTAAATTATTGATATGAAAGCCAAAATGCAAGAAGACTAAGGACGTGATGCATGGTCCATAAGCTGTGTCAACCAACGGCTGTGCAGCCAGTGGCCACCAACCTAGCCAGAGCACTCCTTCTCAGAGGTTTGCTGCAGGCAGCTCCTGCTGCCTGGGACTCAAGATAGCCGTGTCACGCTAGGAGATGTCTTGTGGGAGCTAAGAAGACTTCCATCTTATATTAACAGCAGTTCCTTACGTCCAGTCTCACATGGTCTTACTCTAACCAGGGAACAAGTGTGGTAGCAGGCCGACTATATTTCACTTTTATGCATTTATTTATATAGTCATTTGCTGGTTTAAATGTTGCCTTTTGGATAAATTTCATTCAACGTTGTTAGGAATTTTGGAATCTTTATTAGATAGTGAAATATGTAACCTCTTGCCCACCCCTGTGTTTTCTTGGCTGTAATTTTCTTAACTCTTCTAGTTTGTTTCAGTTGGGGTCTCTGGTCACCATCCCTTCTTCCTTCCCCCATCCCCCATGGCTTCTGCCTTGCTCTCTGTTGCTTCTCCTTGCCCTTGATGCATGTGTATCCTGTGAGATGCCTCAGATATGCGCATGGCAAGTGAGCACATATAACCCATCTTTGAAGTTGTTAGCAGATAACCTCACACAACATACTATTCACCCACATTTCCCACTAGTTTATTCTTTTCTCTGCACACAAGCCTAATGCTCCTAGTTATGTGTATGAATTTTCCACAACTACTGTGCAGAGAGACCACAAGCTGTGATTTGCAACTGCAGTGTGTTCATTCCCAGTTCTGGAGGCCAGAAGTCCAAAATCAAGTTGTTGCCTGAGGTGATTCCCTACAGAAGCTTCCCGGAGTTGTCCTTCACACTCCTCCTTTGTTTCTGGCCGCCAGCTGGTTTGGGCATTCCTTAACTACAGTGACATCACTCCATCCTCTGCTCCCATATTCATATTGAATTTTACATTATGGATATGCCTTCTCTCCCTACTCTTCCCCTGAATGCTGGAATTAGAGGTCTGCACTGCCATGCCAGGCTTTTATGTGGAAGAAGGGATTGAATTGAAATCCACAACCTTGCACAGCAAGCGCTTTAATGGCTGAGCTGTGTCTTCAGTCATATATCTTGTGGTATAACACATAACATGAGATTTTCCATCTTCACTAATATTAATAATAAAATATTATCAACTGCAAGTATAATACGTAGAAGATACTTAGAACTCACTTGTATAATTTCTATCTAACACTTTATACTAATTGAAAAACAGGTTTCCCTTTCCTTGTCCCTTTCAGGAAGCTAAATTTTGATGCTACCTAATCCTGGCAATACTAACATTATCATCCATGGTCATGATGAATTCTACTGCATTACTAATAGTATTCTGTTAAATGGCTAATGTGAGTAGCTCTGGTCAGTGCCAGGGAGAGTTTTGCTCTATTTGAAATTGACTTATTCTTAAGGAATCAATGAACATGGTTATATCAGTTGTATATCCTATGATTTGACATGTAAGTTTACTAGGAAAATATTACTCAAGATGCCAAAGTGTTCATTTTAGCTTTTCATCACAGACAATGTTAACAAATCAACATTTTTTTAAAGGTTTTTTTTTAATTTTATTTATTTATTTATTTGAGAGCGACAGACACAGAGAGAAAGACAGATAGAGGGAGAGAGAGAATGGGCGCGCCAGGGCTTCCAGCCTCTGCAAACGAACTCCAGACGCGTGTGCCCCATCGTGCATCTGGCTAACGTGGGACCTGGGGAACCGAGCCTCGAACCAGGGTCCTTAGGCTTCACAGGCAAGCGCTTAACCGCTAAGCCATCTCTCCAGCCCCAAATCAACATTTTTATAGTAAACCAGAAAGTGGGTCATTTCTCACCTCAGAAAAGTTCTCATGGTCAGAAGATTAAATTGACCTGTGGAGAAACAGATATGTATAGTTCCTGGGCCAGGGGTCATGCTAAGCACATGATCTACCATTGAGCTCCACTTTCAGCTCTATACTTTCTTTCTCTACAAGCTGATTTCTAGCAGTAGTGGGAGCATGTGATTGCTCCCAGATCCCCTCCATGCCAACACCCCAATCCATATTGGCACAATACTTTGATCATCCTAAGTGATTTTGAGTAGCTTGCAAGTACAGTTAACAGCAATTAAGAGCAATGTACTTGTTTCTCTTATTTCTTCTTTTTAGTACACACCAGAGCCTATTTTAAACTTTCATTAATGCCCAGTTACTTAAGAAAAATGACTCCACATTTCTTTTACATAGCATACTACTCCTCAGTAGATATAAGAGGCCCTTTACAGCATACAGGGATCTTCTCTGCTTTTTCTTAATCTTTCCTGAGCTGAGCAACATGAATACTAATTATTTTATCCACCAAGAAAGGACAAGTTTAAGGCAGTGCTTTTATATATATGATGCTTTAGACGGAAATGAATGTGTAGTTTCAGGCGCTGACGTGCAGCTACTGCTGGACTAGGGTTACTTTTCTTCTACTGTGTCTCTTCTTTAAAGTCACACCAGGGCTTCTGACCGGCTACAGGGACCCTTAGACCCGAGCCAATGTCAAATTTCTAGCTTTTTCTCATATTTCTTGTGTGGTCACCTATAATTGCTTTTCAAAGACCCACATGGCAAGCTTCCAAGCCCAAAATGTAGGACTTCTATAGCATGACACTTCAAGGCGCTATAAACACAAAACTTCATCTCTTTGGAGAAAGCTTTCTGCTACAGCATGGTCCCTTGAAACCATCCAATTTGATCTGTGATTCCTGCTGAGATACGCATTACATCATGCTCTATTTTGGGCTTGTTACATTAATCAAAACCTCCCCCCATTTATTAAATAGCTTCCTGCAGCTCAGGCATTTGAAATGCAGAAGGCCATGGAGCAGCTGCCAAACCCGGTGAGGGGAATGGGGGGGCTGGGCATGAGTGATGTACAAACTGAACTTCAAGTGACTGAGCACCCTCTTCATCTCTTGGCGACACAACCAGGGGATGTGTCATGTTCTTAAGGAAATGAAGGCTGCCGCCACGGGCTGGCTGTGGAGTGGTTACTGTGGCCCTGCCCAGCAGTCTTTCCGGAAGTGCTGATGAGTGTGACCTTTGCAAAAATGCACAAGGCCTTGATTTCTGCATGGTTAACCTTTACAAGCCGGAACCCCTCTGTGAAATGTACCCACAGCACAGGGAGGCTTCAAAAACCAAACCAGACACAGACACATTCGATGGAAGAGGGACGACACTTTCTCAGAGGATGAAGACGTTGGACCCACTTTCCTTTATCCTCCCTCCTGGCCAGGGTTCTTCAGCCGTTTGCAGTAATCTTCATCGGCAGGGGGGAAGTGGGGGTTCTGGGCACACTGGCAACCTGGTACTTAAATTCATTTGTTACACTTCAGGACAGCCATGTTGGAAATTGGTGGTAGAAGTAGAAATTGCATGTGTTTAAGAATTGCTAAGAGTTACTGAGATGATTTGCTCATTGTTAAGTAGTGACCAAACACACATGTTGAGCAAAAGGAGTGGCTATTACTTTGATAGCCTTAATTCCTACCAGTGATCAGAGCAGGAAAGCCATTCTGATTTGATAGTGTCTCACATGTGTCCTTTACCCCAAATGAACTGAACAGTCCCTATAAATATGTCTAGGGGGCACAGAGATGTATGTAGGTGACTCTAATAGGATTCCTTCTGCTAATGGGCATATATTTATTGTGCATAGTTATAGGTCTCATGAAGTCATTTTTATTCAAGTGTATTATGGACCTTGACCACATTAACCCTAGTAAAATTCTTAAGCTATTATAACAATTAAGCCTTTTTATGGCTCCATTTTAAATAGCACATTGTTTTGAGAAAATATAGTTGTCTTTATTATATTGATTTGGATGGCATGAATTGTTAAGGACAAGTAAATGTTGCTGGCTTGTCTAGTCTTCTATTGATACCTAGCTTTTGTAGCAGTATTTTTTTTTAATAATACTTTTCTGTTGTTCCAGTTCTTTCTCCACCCTGTCACCTGGGATTTGCCTCAGAAGCCAATGCAGTCATTGGGATAGGAACAGGGTTAGTACTGGTTAGAAAACTAAAATCCCAAGAGGTTGAAGGGTATGTTTACAACAGAACAAATCATCAGTAATCCTGAAATGGGACCTCGCTCATGTTTCTGTGATTTCTACGTACAACTGGGGCTATGAGAACAGGGATGGGGAAAAGCAGTGCTTCAAAGGCCATTTGACTTGTCTCGATTCGTGCTCAGTCTGCACCTTCTTGATTCCCCCAGAATCCTTGTCAGAGCGCAGGAAGCCCGTGACCTGCAAACCCTGCCTCACCAAGAAGAGTTCTAGCCACCCTCTCTTTGGCTTATCTTTAGCTGCCTACACAGGTTGGGGAAATAATGAGGAGTGAGTAGGGCAAGCTATAGAGACTCAGACTCAGAGTGAGTGGGAATTGGAAGAAGGGAAGACATACTACTGAAGATTGAAGAGCAAGGAGATGACCTCCAAGTCATTCATTTTTTGGCTCATTTATTTATTTGTTTTGGCTTTTCAAGGTAGGTTTCATTCTAGGCCTCTCTGACCTGGAATTCACTATGTAGACTCAGGATGCCCTTGAACTCATAGTGATTCTCCTACTTCTGCCTCCCTAGTGCTGGGATTAAAGGTGTGCACCAGCATGCCTGGCTGGCTCATTTCTTGACTCACCCTGGATTATACAGAGCTACCATAGTTATCAAATTTATAAGCCCCTTTAAGTCCTTGTGTTTGGGACATAGCAGTAAATGCTGGGAATACAAATATGAGATGTATCTCCAAATAACTCTAAGCAAAGACTGGTGTCAAGATTATATTATAAATGTACAAGGCAATTTAGAATACAAAGGTATAAAGGTTTATATCTGAGGCAACAAAGAAGGCTTTATGTCCAGTGATAGAGCCATGATGAATGAGCAGGAATCATGAAAGTTCCAGTTCTGAAAAGTCAGATTAATATTTTATTAACCTCCTTGGTTACAGTTTTAGGCCCAAAAGAGTTTGGTGGCATATTTAGGATCCTGGTCACTTTTAAGCTTTGGACATAGTATATAGCAAATTTAAATTCGTATGTCCTAAGCCTTTCTATAGACCTGGTTTATATTAGCACTAATTTTTCATAAGGGCAAGGACTCATCCTAACTCAGGTCAGCCTCATTCAGATCTCATTCTGTAGCTCAGGTTGTTTTTGAACTCATGACAATCTCCTTACCTCAGCTTCCCCAGTGCTAGGATTAAAGTCATGAGCCATCACACCTGGCTTTATCACTGATTTTTATAACTATTCTGCACAGAGATATTACAATAAAACTTCACATATGAAGAAACAAGTTCAAAAAGACAGTAACTTGCTTTCACTAGTAAATGGGAAATCAATACAGTTACCTTCAAGAAAGTAAGATGCTCAGACAGGTCATAATTTGCGTAAATAATCCTACTAATTAGGCATCTAGGTAGGTAAATTTGTAGAATCTTCCACAAAACAAACCATTTGAGAATGTGAGCTAGGTCAGTGTATTTGATCCTCTTTAAAATTTTCTTCACATGTAACAGAATACTTGGGGTGTACTTTGATGACTTCGGGCTGTGGTTTATCTCTTCTTCCATGTTCAATATGAGGCAGCTGTCAAAAACACAGAGCTGCCAGGCGTGGTGGCTCATGCCTTTAATCTCAGCACTCGGGAGGCAGAGGTAGGAGGATTGCCGAGAGTTCAAGGCCACCCTGAGACTACATAGTTAATTCCAGGTCAGCCTGGACCAGAGTGAGACCCTACCTTGCAAACCAAAATAAAATAAAAAAAAAAAAACAAAAACAGAGCTGAGCATAGGTTAAAATTGAAAAGGAGGAAGGAAGTGTGTACAAACACGAGGCATCACCTTGAATAAAAGTGGTGGACCAAGGGAAAGTAGGCAGCTCTCATCTTTGTGACTCGGCTGGTCAACTCTCTTCCTTCAGAGATGCCAGGTACAGACAGCATCCATTGGGCAGACTTTTGGAAACAAGAGGACAGCCCTCCTGGAAGACTGGCCGGTTGCTTTGGTCACACTGCTTCCAATGCACTTCTCTGAGTAATAAGTATGAGCAACTCGAGCCTTGAAAGTAAATCCCTTGGTCCTCATTGGGAAAGTGACGTTAGTTATTACTGGTTAACCTTTCCGTTGCAAAGCAAAACCCAGTACTAGGCTCTTTGTAAAGGTACCTTTCTTCTCTTACTACGGGGCAGGTTTAAGTGTTCCTCACACTAGTAGGCCTTCTGTGTTCTTGGGGGTGAGTGTACAGAAAAACAAAAACAAGCGAGCAAGCAAAAAAAAAAAAAAAAAAAATATATATATATATATATATATGTGTGTGTATGTATGTATGTATGTATACAAATAAAAACCCTGCTGGTAGTCAATTAATTTCTCTGTTCTAATAAGATCTAAACTAGAATACAGAATCTTCCATCACAATAAAATATGACTGAAGCTCTCATCAATACTCATTTGGTAAATGCCTCAGAGTAGACCAGCTTTTTAATACTTAGGAATTCCATTATTTCTTATTTCAGAGAACATGCTACCAAAAAAAAAAAAAAAAATAAGTGAGATGGGATTATGTTTGCCATTTGTCATTTATTCAGAGTAGAAGTCTGGTCTGGCATGGGGGATCTCATACCAGAGCTTAATGCTTTTAGTAATTATGTAGGGTATGTTGATTGGTGGGAGAAAGAAATTCTTTATTAACTGCCCAGAAAGAGTTAATTCTTCATTAGTCAGAGCACTGCACCAGAGGCTGCTGCTGTGAACCAAGGATTAGAGTTTATGATAGTAACAGCCTCCCTGAAAAAACATTTGTTACTACACTTAATGACCAGATTTTAGTGCATTAACCTTCCTTGGGAGGTCAACTAACAAAATGGATGTTAACTGCTTGTAACAACCAATTCCTCTGAAATTAATATTTAGAAGCCTTTGGTGTCAAAAAAAACCCTGCCTTCCATATCAGGGCATTAAAAACACTTCTAAATTATGAATAGCGGGCAGAATTCAGCGCCTGGAAGATTTCCATCCTGTGCTCCTTAGCCTCGGTCTCTCTCTATTTTCTCCTACAGAGTTCTTTTCCACAGGAACAAGGAAGGCATTCAAGGAAATTAGGTCTCAGAAATGCATGTGGGTCAACAATGCACGGCATTTTTGAAAAGGTCACTCTTTAAGTTCAACAGAAATAAACATAATAGGAGTGAGAACGGCAGCTCCGGGCGCACTGGGAACCCGGAGGGGCCAAACTCCCCGCCGGGCCTCTGGCTGCGCAGCCGCAGCCCTCTCACCACCTGCTAGGAGCTCCTTCAGGACAGTTTTTTGCATCCCTTCTGCAACTGACCTCCTGGCTAGGCTGTCCCCCCACCCCTCCCTTCCATTGGAAACAAACCACATTTATGTCAAAACAACTTCTCAACTAGTTCCTTCCCCAGCAGCCCCGGAATATAAAATATGTTCTGAAAAATTGCACCATTCCCTGGAGGAATTTTATGATTGGGTTACTGCTGCACAGTGTGCTCCAATGTTTGGCCGAGGTAGCCTTGAGTCCATGCCAAACAATGAAGCAATACTATTATTAGCCTTCCCATTCAACGGTGACCAAACAGTCCATGTTTCTATTTTCAGACAGCTTTTTTCTAGTGCAGAAGATATGCAGAAACCTAAACCTCAGGCCAGGAACTGGACCAGCAGGACTAAGTAGCCATCCACTGCCAAAACACAGTGGCCTGCGGGGAAAATATTTGACTGGCAGTCTTTTTAGGCAGAGGTCAAATACAGATAGACTGCCAAAGTCTTGCCTGCCAACACCTTGGCTGCTTTCGGCAGAAACCTCTCTGTGGGGGATGGGACAGCGCCTCTGAGACCTCAACCACAGAGCTGTCATGTTTCGTAATTTAATAATGTTCTCAGATAACACTGCAGTAGCACTGATGACTCAGTTTTTTTAAGTAGCCCGTGAGTGTGCCCACAGTAACAGGTCAATCTTGCAAAGGGGTAACTTGGGTGGTGACAATGACACGCAAAGTACATACATGGAAGAGCTGCATCCTGGTGGCATGCTCCGTGCCAGGCTGCCAGCAGTGTGGCCAGAGGAGCCAGGCAAAGGGTGTGTATTCTGCACGGCTACTTTCCAATGGATACTTTTCAATATGGCCAATGTCATGTAGACAGAGGCCCATTAAGATGTTTGGCCTGCTTCCATTTGTGAATAACATTGTTATTCAACCACTCAACCAGGGGCAAATGCTGTATAATAGCAATTTTAATTTAATAGCCACATTTTCATTACTTTGGGAATACTTGCCAGTCGAGAGGCCACAGTGACATTACATGTGTATTGGTGGTCTTTTTTATTCTAGCTGATTTGCCCCTTTCATGTTTTTTCATAAAGAAATCAGCCTTGGTGGGTGGGAAATAAGTAGAACTTTCATACCATGATAGATTTTACATATTAGTTTTCAAAATTTCATGCAATGGGATCTCTATTAAAGTATTGTGTTTTATTGTTTGTCTTTAAAATCTATGTGAGACGTGGTGGCATCTTCAGTAATGCTGTGGAAGACTGCTTCAAGTTAGCCAGCCTGGGCTACAAAGTAAGACCTTGTCTCAAAATTTTTAAAAAGGAGAAAAGTAAAAAGAAAAAGGGAAATAAATAGCAAAATTTGAAAACAGAATAATTAGCCCAAATTCTGAAATTAAAAGTAAAATGGGAGGCTATCTTGGCTTTTCAAATGTCTTTTTCTAGAAAAAGAATTCAGCACAATGCTTAGAAAAAGCTCTCATCCCAAATATAAAATTGAAATACGAACTGTTGACATTCCCCACTCCCTCCACCCTCATTCTCTACAAAATATCAGTGTTTTCAGTGGTAGGACTGAATAAAATATAGTTATTGCTTGGTTCTGCTTTATCTCTGAACTGATAAGATTTCTAAAAGCCATTTAGCTGTCCTGTGAATCATTAACTTCATTATGTTTACAGAGATATGTTATTTCCTCTGCTTCTTGGGAATATGGATCTGTCATCAGTGACCTGGAATGGTTGCTGGGCATGACGCAGGTAATGTACCTGCACAATTTGTTCATGGGGGAAGACTTTTAAACCGCAGTGTTGTTCACTTAATGAACTTCCATGTGCTGCATCCCGAGAACCCTTTTATGGTTTCTGTTGGCTCCATATGGCATTCTGATGAGCTTACACTTCTCCGTAAGTGCTTCTATATCAGAAAACAAGAGCAAAGCTGAAACAAAGTGAGTCATCTGGTTTTGTCTTTGCTTTCACTGCATGAGATAATGTGGAGGTGTTAATTACAAGACTTCACTGAGTCTTGACTAATAACAGTGTGCAAACAAATGCATGTCAGGCTCAGCCACAGAAAAGCTTCTACTAATAAGGAAAAACTAGCAATTAGAGCTGACAATGAAGTAATACTTTCCGTTGAATATTCATTAATGGAGTTCTTGTTTGGGAGAAGGGAGGCTTCGGATTGTCCAGATGGAAACCTAGAATAGGAAGCCTGGTCAGTCCTTTTCAATGAATCAGCTCCGTCTGGTGAGCCGGCACGTTGAATTAATTCCCTTCTGTGCTAATGCACTGACCCTTCGCTTCAAAGACAGACCCTTGGGAGCCACTGAGATTCCTCAACCCGTGACCATGGCATAATGGGGACAAACTGAATTCCCAGAAGGAGAAAAATGATCGTGGCTATGGAACGCCACTAGCAGTGTGCTGGGAACCCTGTACGCCTTATCCAACGTGTTCACTCACCCTGGGGTTCAGGAAGAAAGACTGCATTTAGCTCAGTAACCCGAGTCGCCGTCCTCCATGCCCTGTGTGTCTTTCTCCTCTGTCTTCTCAGAAAGCAGCTGGCGTGTGGTAGACACAATGTGATATATGTTTGTTTTGTTCCCAGTTCCATTTCTAGAATGTCCCGAGTGTTAGAAGCACCTACTGGAACGTATAAGAAGCATCTTTGATAGCTCCCGATGTGATGCTGGGGTGTCCACTAAGGGTGGCGGTGGGCAGGCAGTCACCACGGAGACCAAGTGACTACAGACCACAGGGCTGGAGCTCCCAGCCCTACTTACTGCTCTGTGGGAGCGAGCAGGCCCGACACGTGCTTCATGAAAACTGTCTTGAAACAGCAAGGCCTGCTGGGTTTCTGAACACATGTGGATGCTGGGTGGCACACCCACGAAGGGCATGAAAATTCCACTCCACCACCCATCACCCCAAGCAACCATGAGCTTGGGGACTGCGGGGGGCGGGTCTCTGCGCGCACAGAAGTCCTGCAGCACTAACAGCCATGAGCTCCTGAACCCCAGCAGCAGTGAACACCCGAAGCACAGACCTGTGATCTGGTCAGCAGTTCAGTTCCCAGCCCTGCTGGCAGCAAACACCCAGGATCCCAGTGTTCCGTGCAGCCCTCTGGGGAGCAGGGGTCGGGTCAGGCGGTGGCCCTCCCTGTCCCACCCTGCGGTTCCCGAGGAAGCAAACGCGTCAGGCTCCCATGCGGGATCCTTCCGTGGGGAAGACTTGGCATTCCTTCAGCCCATAATTAACTCGACCTTGAGGGCAAGGAAGCCCAGGTCTGCTCCTAGTGGGACAAAGCAAAAGTTTTTTTCTTTTTCTTTTTCTGTTGTTGTTGTTTTGTTTTACTGTTCTCTTTTTCCCCTCTGTTCTAAAGAGTGGTCTCATTGTAGCCAGAGCTCTCTTGGAACTCACTCTGTAGTCTTGAGATCAGCAGTGACTCCCCCACCCCACCTTCTGGTGCGGGGTGAGTGGGCCTGTGCCCCCATCCCCAGCCAACTTCATCCCAGAAACTGGTCATGTTCACACGCACAGTGAACCTGCCTCACTTGGGAAGCCACTGTGGGGAGAGGAGCACTACCCTACCCGAGGGGAGGCCTAAAGGATGTGCAGTTTTTTTCTTTCCTTTCTTATGGTTTATTTTTCATTTTTCATATTTTTGTTGTTATGTTACTTCTTTCTCATATCTTTTCTTGGTGCTTTTTTTACTTAGTTTGATTTTGTTGCTGTATCAGAGTTTTATTCTCTCTTCTCCTGTCCTTTCTTTAAATATATATTTGTTAGGTAACTGGTTTGTCTTATGGTGTTTGTTTCTCCTCTGCTCTCTTTCCTTTGCCCCTCCTTTCTCACTCACTCATTTCAATTTTAGCCTTACTGATTTTGTTTTAATGGTTTGCTTAGCTTATATTAATATTGATGTAGTTATTATATTTGAATGTGGATGTTAAAGCCTGAATAGCCAAGCCACTTTTGACAGCATGTTGGTATTAAGCCAGATTGTTATATATTAACTTCTGAATTATCCAAAGAACACAAAAAAAAATAACAAAATAGATTGCAATTCTACATAGTAAATCAAACCTATTATCAAATCTATAGAACTTAACAACAAGTATTACCTACTAAAGTTCCCATAGAAACATACCTCCTAGGGAAACCAACAGAACTACACAAGACAACAAAACAACCGAACAGATTGTAGGGGGAAAATGGGAGGAATAAAAAAGGGAGGAAAACATCCGTGCTCACAAAGTAAGGGACAATGAGCCATGACGACACCCCAACTCTCAAGTCCTCCACAACGAGAGCAAAAATGAGATAGCAGAAATACCAGAAAAAGAATTTTGAGTCCAATTTCTAAAAACAATTGGTGACAATGAAGATTCTACAAACAGGAAAATGAATGATCTAAAAAAAAAAAAAAAAGAACAAAACAAACAAACAAAAAACCAGCAATTCAATATCTGATAAGATAATCTCCAAGAATGAAACACTAAATAGACTGGAGGAAAAAGTAAAGGAAACAAAAGGCTGAAAAAGAGCCAAGCAGAATTCCTGGAGAAGAAAGCAGTGCTCAATCAAATGCAAGCTACATCTGAATTCCACTAAAATGCATGAGCATGAAGAAGAATGAATCTCAGGGATGGAGGATAAAGAGTGACAATAATACACACAGACTCAAATAAAGACAAAAAATAAGGAACACGAACAGTATTTCCAATAACCGAGATAAATTAAAGAGGCCAAAACTCAGAATACATGGATAGAAAAAGGAGCTGAGATAAATACAAAAAGAATTGATTGACTAGTCAGTGAAATTATGGTGAATTTCCTAAATCTAGAGAAAGAAACTTACGTCCACACAGAAGAGGCATATAGAGCTCCAAATAGACTGGTCCAGCCAGAGAAGGCCCTCTGCATGGGACATCACAGTAACAATGTGAACTACCTCAAGCAAGGGGCTGGGGACATGGCTCAGTGGTAAAAGTGCTTTTTTGCAAAACCTGATGGCCTGGATGAAATTCTCCACTATCAACATAAAGCCAGATGTACAAAATGACACAAGCATATGGAGTTGGTTTGCAGTAGCAGGAGGTCCTTGGGCATATATATGCAGTCTCTCTCTCATCTAAATAAATAAATAATATATATTTTTTAAATCCAAAGAAATGCACAATAGTAAATGCTATAAGGGAAAGCACCAACTCCCTTACAAGCATAGGAATATCAGAATAATGTCAGACCGTTTATCAGCAACCCCAACTCCAGAAACACTGGAATGATATATTACAAGCTCTGAAGGTAAATAACTTCCACCCAAGAAGGCTATATCCAGCCAAATTATCTTTCAAAATTGGTGGACAAATAAAGATATTTCAAGACAAACACAAACTAATGCAATTTATGACAACTAAACCAACTCTATAGAACGTTCTGAAGGGAACACTTTACAGGGGAAAAGGAGAAAGCTCTGTCCATGAGAACACAAGATAGGATTCACCTCACAAAAGAAACAGATGCGCAGAGAAGAAACAGGAAAGATTCCACTGTGCCTAACTCAACAAAGGAGTGAACAGCGGACAAGGAAATGGAAAGTCAGCCATCAGCCAACCCTAACAGCACCCAAAGAAGTATGAGGGAAAACAAGTACCTCTCTATAATTACCCTGCATGTAAATGGCCTCAACTTTCCAGTAAAAGTCGCAGAATGAATGACTGCATTCAAAAACAAGACGCAACCATGTTCTGCCTCTAAGAAGTCCCTCTACCTGGCAAACATGCTCATAAACTGAATAGTAAAGGCTAAAAATTGAACTGCCAGGTGAATGGAGGCTGCGAAGAATTGGAAGAGGCCATTGTGTCAGGGAATCCAGACCTAATCAAGAAAGACAGAAGGGTCATTACATTGTAACAAAGAAAGCAATCCATCAGGAAGACATTAGAGTTGCAACCATCCAAAAACCAAGTACTGGGGCTCCTAATGTCAAAAACACAAACACTTGACCTAAAAGGACACAGAAAACCAGACATAGTAAGTTAGGGATTTCAATACCCCGTTCTCTCATGTAGCAGTCAGCAAAGAATCTTCAGAGCTTAACCACATCGTGGATCAACTGGATCTAACAGACATGTACAGAGTGTTCTGCTCAACAGAGAGGGAGTACACAAGGGCTCATAGAACCTTCTTTAAAACGGATCACATAGTAGGCCACAAAACAATTGTATTAATATCACATCACAGTGAAATACAAGTAGAAAATGGGGTCTGGGGAGATGGCTTAGTGGTTAATTGGGCTTGACTGCAAAGCCTGCCAAAGTGGTTTTGATTCTTCAGCACCCACATAAAGCTAGAGACACAAATTAAAAGTGGTTTTGATTCTTCAGCACCCACATAAAGCCAGAGACACAAATTAGTGTATGCAAATGGAACTATGTGAGATTAGAAGCTTCTGCACAGCAAAATAAATCTTACCTAAAAGTGAACAAATAGCTTGTAGAATGGAAGAAAATCTTTGCCACCTATACTTTAGATGGGAGGTTAATACCCAAAGGTTACAGAGAACTACGAAAGTTACACACCAAAAAAGTAAATTGTCAATCACCACATGGGATGATGAACTGAGCAGACAGTTCACAAAAGAAGAAACACAAATGGCTGTTGGCACCAACTTGCCATTTTGTAATAGATCATGAAAGAAAAGAAGTGGATCATAGACAGCACGTGTTCTTTCTAATCCCCAACTCCTTCAACCAACAATGTTCAATTCCACATTTCCAGGCTCCACTTGCAAAGACAGATGTAATTCTTACCTGAAATAGAATCTGTTATCTGATCTGATATGGGGCTGTGGGGAGGGGTGCTTCCAGTAACAATACTGCTTAGAGGATGCTTAGAGGATGAGATATTATAGTGAGTGTAGATACTGCAGTGTGTACTAAACCGGGAAACCATTTCTTCTGCATTCCAGAAAAGTAAACACTTTTCAGAATACTGGTTTTTGTTAGACTTTCTTCCTTGCTTCTCGTAAAAAGAAAACTGTAAGAAAGCAATGAACTGATCCAAAAGATACACAGTGGACACACAGATGTGGATAATGAGAGAATTCTCTTGAGATACTTTTGATCAAGATCTTTACCATATTGCTTGAGAATCCCAAAATCCAGACCCTTTTCTGAGCCAGGACATATGCTTGTGAGTGGGAACAGAGACAATAAGAGGAGTGAAGGGAAGAACAGAAGTCTATTTCTCCTCAGCCCTTGGGATGGAAGGAGGCCAGCCCAGCGTGGGCTTCATGTGGCCTTGTCTCTCCTGCTTCTCAGACTCACCTTCTAGATAGTGAACATGACATTTCTCCATACATCTAGGTAGACCAAAGTTAGCTTTATGGACAACATCAATGACAAGGTGATTTGGGACACACATTCTCAACTAAAGCTCATGGATTCTAGCCATCCTGAATGTGGAGAAGAATGGATGCTACCTCTGGTGGTGCTGGAAAGTCAACTACACTTCTGCCAGAAAAGACCGGAACCAGTATGAGGGGAGGATCGGGGCTCAAATTATAACATCACCAAGTCAGTCACTTTGACATGTGGATACTCAGAACTAAAGAAGACATTTCCAAACACAGTTTTTTCTGACCTCTTCCTATTCCCTTGGTTGTCCTCAGTGTGAAGTCCTGAAGCAAAGTTTCCTAAGCCACTCAAGGAACCTCTTCCAGAAGAAACACAATTATTGTCAGCCATTCCCATGAGGCAAAACTCACCTGTAGGCAGGAAGACTAGAGTTGCGCTATACTCAGAGTCCAGGTGAGCTTTGTAGCTTTGTAGCAACCAGCAGCTGTTCTTACAGCTCATTCATCTCCTGTAAATGAGAGTGACTCTTACCCTAAAGTCATCTCTCCTTTCCCCTATGAAGAGGAGACTTAGACCACTAAATGCATTGGGTTTGGTGTACTTGCTTATCATTCTTTTAAAAATACTTTTATTTATTTATTTGCAAGCAGGGAGAGACAGAGAGAAGATAGATTGAGAGAATGGGCTGCCAGGGCACTCCAGCCACTGCAGATAAATTCCAGATGCATGCACCACGTTGTGCATCTGGCTTTATGTGGATACTGGAGAATCAAACCCCAATCATTCGCCTTTGTACACAAGTACTTCAGCAGCTGGTCCATCTCTCCAGTCCTTACTATACACACACACACACACACACACACACACACACACACACACACACACACACATAATCTACTCTTGAGCTCTTTTTGACTACATGTTTAAAAAACACTCAACAAACAAAAAAACAAATAAATGCATCTGAAATAAGATGATAATATATTACCATTGTCATTAATAAATATATTTTGCTTTCCCATTGAATGAAATTGTTAACATACTGGAAAGTTTCAATCTGAAAACCTATGAAAATAGTAGAGACCCTGGTCTCGCTATGGTTTGAGTGTGTCCTAAAGGCTCTGTGCTGGAAGCTTGGTCCCGGGGCAGCAGCGTTCAGCAATGGAGGAACCTTTCGAGACGCAGCCTAGTGGAAGATGATTGACCACGAGGGATGCGGCCTTCAGAATGGATTAAAGTTCTCTCGGGAGCCCAGCTAGTTCCTGTGGCAGTGGTTTGTTACAAAAAAGCAAGATCACCTTGTTGATCTTTAGTGTCTTGCCTTGCCATGCAATCTCTCATGATTTTGATATCAGCCCTGTGTCCCTGAGGCCACTCAACAGTGCCATGCAGAAGGTGACACTTTCTCTCTGACCTCTATAGCTGGGAGCGAAATAAATCTTTCCTCTTTATAAAACAATTGACATCAGATAATTTGTTTAAGAATGGAAGGGACAGTGGAAATGACTCAAGGATTAGTCTGAAATTCATGTCTTAAAGACTGTGTCTATGAGACTCAGACCAGGCACGTAGAGACATTATGTTTTGTCCTGAATACATTGCCAATTCTCTAACCAATGAGAGAACACTATATTTGTCAAATGACATAATTGCCATTAAATGGTTATAATTCATAGCTGATTATTAAAGAGGAATAATTTACCATGACTTGACTAGAGATAATTACATCCCCTGAATTGCTGAAGCATTATACTAAGTAGAGGAAAACCTCTTTCTTAAGTATGCATTTTAAGAAAAATGTAGACACTATTTTAAAACTCACACATTGTACAAAAATGTCATTCAATCATTATGTGGATACATTTATTTTATAAAGATACTCAATCTAGCAATGTTTATAATTCCAGAGAAAACCACAAAACTACCTTAAATATCTGTCAATAGGGAAATGTTGAATGCAGCATGGCATTATATATCTGAAAATCTGTGGCCTTAAGGAGATGGATCAATGTGGAAAAATCAATATTATATTCTAGAAAATTATAACAATACCTGGACTTAAAGTTCATTTGTGTAAGACAAAACAAAGCAGAAGCCAGTCCATAGAACTGCATAGGCCTGAAGGTTTCTAGAAGGTTATACAAGAAGCTATTAATAATGTCTACCATAGGTAGTAAGATTGGTTAGTGATTACGAGCTTGCTGCAGAAAAATACAGTCTATCTACTGAGAAAGCATGCGACATGGTACTGATTCTTAAGTGTATTCTCTTGCTCTAGAAGCCAATCCATTGCAAAGAATTATCTATCATGCAGTCTCTAAGTAATCTCCCCAATATCTCACAAATCTATTTTTATTGTTTTCTAAATTTTACTTGCAAAGAGAGATTTCAAACTTAATTAAAGTTTGCTCTCAGCAAGGTGGGGCATGATGAAGAAACAACTGAGAAGTGCCCTTTCTCTCCCACAAGTCCAATATTGCTTCCTGTAACAGTGCATTCTCAGCAAGAGCCTGTCAATGAAGGCATCTCCCACAATTCCATACGTGACTGTGAGAGGAAACACCAGATGTTCACCTGAGCAATGCCAGCCATTTGTTTCTTCTCCAAATTTCCCATTTTATGAAAGAAAAAGTGTTAAATTTACTGTATTCCTGTCTCAAGTATCTGCTAACATCAATTAATCTGATGTTGAGACAGAGCATATTTCTCTCATGAGACCATGAGACAGATAATGATCTGGGGACTGTGTGACTGGATTGGCTAAGAAGATGCTGTGGAGGGAGAATGTGGCCTCTGCGTGTTTCAGGGTCTTAGAGTACACAGGGAAGTAGAGAAGGGTTTATTTCCTGAGAGGCTACGCATCGGCCACCACACTGGCTATGGTAATACAACCTGCTGCCAAACCCTCCTGTGTGCTGGGGCTGTGAGCACAGGAGGATGCGGACCCTGCTGTTGAGTGCCCCTCTTCCAGCTAGGGGGGCAGCTCTCGTGCGATGGCGATCATCCATCAAGTTCCAGGTGGACAGAATACCCCCGTGTCCACTTTGGTCCCTCAGCAATTAAGTGCTAGATGTGTTTTCTATGGACTCCTTCCATGCTGATATAATCAAGTGATTTTTTATTTTTTTGAATCTAACTTTTAAGGGCAAGCTTTGCTGCATAACATTAGTGCTCATCATTGATGAGGAATTCACTACATAGTCCTCGTTTTATGACCATTGTCTCTAAACTACTTGTAGACCCTGGATAAAAAAAGAAAACCGGTCTTTCTATTTTCAGTTTGCACAAGAAGAAACTGAAGCTGTATACAGTCAGTGACGGAGCCAGGAACCAAGCCTGCCTCTGCCAGACCCAAGTGCTTTGAACCTCAGAGCCGCAGGCTTTGTAGTCCTAATGAAGGGAAATGGAGATGGGGTGAGGGCGGAGAAATCTTCACATTCTTTCTCTCCCTCAGCAACACTTAATAAAGAGTCAAGACAAAAAAACGCACGTGTGTTCTGTGCGCACCTAGCTTTGTAGCACTCTGAGGAAGCATCTCAAAGTCATTCCTGGGGAGCATAGCAGGAGAGAGGTAGCCCCAGCTGCATGCGGAGACGCTCTGAACCCCGTATTGGCCTCCTGTGTGCTTTCTCTCACAGACGGGGGGGGGGGGGGGGGAGGGGGGACAGCGGCGCCCAGCAAGGTAATGCACACCTCACTATTTGCAAAAACTACAGTTCTAATTAGATGATCAAATAAATGCTCATTTCCATTTATTAATATAGCTGTAGGCATTACAATTTCTCTTTTGGTTCTCAGTCTTTCTTGAGCTGGGGATCATTGTGGTGAAGTAACAGGTTTTAATAATGGATAAAGATGGTGAATTATTCAGACAGAAAGGAGCAAGCCTTGATGCCCTGACTCACTTCTTTAATTAACTGTGAGATGCTGGACTGTCTTGGGTTTCCAAGTTTATCTCCTTCAGAACTAAGGAATTTTCTTAGGTTATGGAGAAGTCATGTTCGGGCCCATACTGATCTAAAAGGTGACACCAGCTATCCCATTGCCATTTTGTGCTTTTATGTTCTGAATTTTGTGTCTGCTTAATTGTTACTTTCATGCAACTTCTTGAGCAATGAACAGATTTCTTGGTAAAATCAGCACTTTTATCCTTATTTTAGTCTGGAAATTAATCAATAAACCAAAACTTGGTTTTGCTTCAGCTCATCTTGTTCTGTAGATTTTTTGTTGTTGTTGTTTATGGCTTAGAAATAAGTGAACTTCTAGGAAGGATTTTTCAGAGTCTTAGTTTAATAGTACCTCAAACAGACTAAAACTCTTACCATATGTCACTTTTGTAGTTTGTGTGGAACAGGTATGAACTTTCTTTACAGGACCTTTCTTTATACGCCCAGCTGGTAACTCTGAACTGTCACTTCCCAGGGCTTGTCACTAATCCAATACAGAGCATGGCCAGGTCTGGGGGATTTTCTGCTTTGCGTAATGTGGATCTTCTGAATGAGAAATACACACAGCTCATAGACTTTGCTTCTGTGTAAATCAATGGTTTTGCTGTGAACACTTTAATAACATGCTTAGATAATTGATTATCCTTTTGTGGATGAACGGCTTTGCTGTTACCTGTTACCATGGAAGTAAAAACAAAAGAAGTACACATAACCTGATATATAGCAATTTATGCTGTGACAAGAGAATTTCTCTTTCAATTTTGTCACATCTGAAAGAAAGAATCTGCGAAGGTCTGAAGTCACCATCTCTGTGTAGAAATTAAATCATTATTCCTATAAATCAAAAGCTATGTTAAAAGCTCTGAGGTAAATAACCATGTATATGAATTAGCAGCACAGCCCAAGTCAATACGAATCAAAGGTGCTTTATGAAGGTATTGATGTTTTCAGCTCTTCCTAAGCTTGAATACATTTATGCTTGTGTCTCCCAGGGCATTTGATGTAGTAACCGTCTTGTTGCAGGCACATAGCACTGGGCCCAAAGCAGCGGATGGGGGAAAGAATTTATTTTGGCTTACAGTCTCGAAGGGAAGCTTCACAATGGCAGGATAAATTATGGCATGAGCAGAGGGTGGACATCATCTCTGCCACAGTAGGTGGAAAACATCAGCAGGAGAGTGAGGCCAGCTCTAGCAAAGGGAGAGGTCTATGACACCCTGAAACACTCCTCCAAAAACACACTTCCTCTAGCAAGGCTCCACCCCCCAAATTGCCATCAGCTAGGTACCAAGCATTCAAAAAACATGAGTTTATTGGCAGATCCTAATTCAAACAATACCAGAATTGTTGATCCATATGAATCTATTCACCTTGGTGTGGTGGCACATACCTTTAATATCAGCACTCGGGAGGCAGAGGTAGGAGGATCACCATGAGTTTGAGGCCAGCCTGAGACTACATAGTGAATTACAGGTCAGCCTGGACTACAGTGAAACCCTACCTCCAAAACCAAAAATCACACAAACAAAAAAGAAACAAAAAACCCAAATGAATCTATTCACTCTGAAACCAGGCGTTAGTTGTTGCTAGAGAGAAAACTACATACACTGATCCAAACAGAGTTCTTCCCCAAACCGAGTGACCCCAGCTGTGGCCAGCATGCTCACAGAGAACTGAAATGACACTTGGAGCAGAACATTGGTATTAGAAAAAGTTTATGTCTCTGTTTACTTTACTTTAAGTTTTCAGTTTAAAACCCCTCAGAATATAATCAGTACAACGCATTTTTCTAAGAACTTGACCCAGTAGTGACATAGGAATCTAGGATGTCTTTGAGAGTGACAGAGCTCTTCTTGACTCTTGGCTGGGTCGCAACTCAGGAGTTAGGCTGCTGAACATTCTCAGCCACACAAAACTTCCACTTAGTCAGAGACCTCCAGACTCTTGTTTTATAAATTCTAACAAATGAAATCCATAGGCCATAGCCTAGGAAGTTTGGGACGATTTTGTTATAGAGTTTAAGAGCAGGAAAGAAAGCAGAACTCTTGTCTAGCAGGAGGGGTTCCCACAAATGAGAAAGTCCACCTCCTGTGTCTGATTGGGGTCTTTCACAGAAATGCACTGGGTGAAGGCTGAGCTGGTCAGGCTGGCCACCATGCCAGGTAGCCAGGCAATGCCTGCTTTCCAGAAAAGGGGGTCATTCCATTTACATTCCTAGGAAAGAAAGAGATAAGGAAAACCCAGATCCCATGTCACATGTCTGGTCACTTAGTAATCATACTCGCATCCACCAGTGAGGTTTTAGAGGAAGAGATAAGGAGGAAAACCAGATTCCTACTTACAGGCCCAAGGACAGTCCTCCATTTACTTCCAGGGGCCTTGCTACCCCTAAACTGCTTTATTAGCATGGTGTGGATATAACAAACTGTTTTTCTCTATCATGATGTCAACAACCCTTAAGTGACTGATTCTGGGGTATTTTAATTTTTTGCTTGTTACCTTGAGATTGGTGTTTGCTAGTAGCTCAAACTGGCCTTGAACTCAAGATCTTCCCACCTTAGTCTCCTGAGTGCTTGGATTACAGATGTGCACCACCATACTCTGCTTCACAGTAGCTGATTTTGTATGTTCAAATTGCATCAATGATTTTTGCTACTAGAGTGTGACTAATTCACTAAGTGCATGGACATACCTTGTGTGTTTGAAGGGAAGGTTTATTTTACATTTGGGGGGGCACTTCTTAAGAAATGGTGGTGCTGGCATCATGTTTGGATTTTTTTAGGTTAATTAAAGCACATAAAATGTCAGGTTATGAGATGACTGCACAGAAAATACACAGGATGTATGTGTCTTTCTACATACTATCTGGTACCATTCAAAAGATAAAGGCAAACCATGTATGCTGGCCTTTGTGATGGTCAGAGCATGGTTGTTTCCACATTGCACCAAGTTGGAATTAATATCCCTTTTCAAATCTTAAAATAATAGGACATCTAACCATACCTTCCAAAGGATGAATTGCCAATGATCTGGCCAAAAGCATGTACCCAGGGATCAGTGCTGATTAGAACACTGAGAAACAGAACATGTGCTAATAAATAGGTGGAGGACATTCATCTCTTTAAACCCATAAAAAGAGAGTATTGTAAATTAAAATGCCTACAGTAGTTCAACTATTCTCTCTCAGCCCCTCCCTTCTCTTTGTCATGAATCAGCATTCAAGAGTGGGAATGTTTCTCTTGAACATGTGTAAAACCACATTTAGTCATGCTGTACCCAGGAGCACCACACCAAGAGGACGAGGAGGGAGGCTCAGGATATCCAACCCTGGTTCAGTAGTTTGTTAATGAAACATTTACTCAAGCAGTTTATATGGTTGTAATAAAAAGGGGAGGGCTCTCTCATTGGACCCTTTCATTACTTAACCCAGTCTTTAAGAGGATTAATGGAGGGGGCTGCTTATCAATTGAGTCTCAGGATTGGTATTGCTGAGTTCTTAATAGATTGCCACTGGATTTAGGATTACTGTGGTGCAAATTCTTCCAGGCTTTCAATGGAATAGAAAGCAGTTTGTTTTCTCCCCTTCAAGGAGAAGAGCTATTGACTTGGTGATAATATGACCCAGGACTAAGACTATTCTGCCACTCCCACTGGCTACTACCATTTCAAACATTTATTTATTTAGTTAGATGACTGGTAGCCAATGCTTCAAAATGCATGTGATAATCCCATCAATACTGTGATTAAGATGCAGTTAAAAATGCACATTTATAGCAACTAACTGAGTTTTATAATCGTCATGTTAAGGTTCTAGTCTATGGCAAAGAAAACTCCCTGGAAGACATTGTGCCTTTAGAAGTGGTGCATTCTCTGCACCTTGCAAAGATTAGGAAAGATTTCCTAACAGTTCAGATAAACTATGCATTTTGGAGGGCACTGGACTGAATAAGTGGTCCTTTTATTTTTCTGGGGAGTTAGAGGCAATCTTGTGAAAGAGTACCGTACAGATGGATCATGCTGCTTGAGGTCCCGTGACTTCACACTATTTTTAGCACAAGGAAGATGTTAGTGGTAACAGTGTACAATGGGCTAATCAGCCATAATAGAACTCACACTGTTTTTCCTTCACATTGCACTTGTTATGTGCCTTGAATGTAAACAGCTCTTCGCTTCTGACAAAGATGGCAGTGTGCCACGGTGGGACTCAGCCTGCTCTCAAGCTCAGCAAACACTGAACAAAACAAGCCCGAGGGCTCTGAAGAAGGAATTGTTAGAGTTTATGTCATTTGCAGCCGGAGACAAAATTACTTTTTGTTACTTCCATCTTTTCCTTTGTATCTCTCTCCTCAAATTAGCAAGCATTCACATATACAAGTTTACCTGTGTATGAAAAATTATTTCTATTATTTTCTGCCCATATTTCATGAATCAATAAATCAAATTTTATATAATATCTTGAATGATGACATCCCTACACATTTTATCCCCATTGTGAAATATGTGGAACTTAATGTAATGATATAATGTTTGATCATATAAATAGATTGAAGTTGCTTTAAAGCATGATAAAAGTTAGTCCATTAAAAATGGCACTCAACACCAAAAAGAGGCTCATTGTTTTGCATCATCTGTAGGTAGCATTATCAGATTCAATACTGTGCTTTCAAAGCAGATTGAGAGCAATTTACTATAAAGAAAAATATCATTGGCTACTCTCCCTGAATCATTCTATGATTTTGCAGCCACTGTGGTTCATTTTAAAGACTTTTGAATTCTTATCACAGCAACCCATGCACATGATTAAAACAATCAAATAACAGGAGAGGGTTTATAACAAAAAGCACTGTGCACCATAGGATCCCTCTTGTCCAGTCCATTCCTGCCTGTGACTGTTCACCATTTTGTTTGTTTGTTTCTCTTCTGAGGATTACCTTCTGGATTCTAGGTAATAGGCTTATAATATTCTTTCTTGTGCTGGAGATGTAGTTCAGGGTCAGAGTGCTTTCCTAGCAGGCACAAAGCCCTGACTTCTATCCACAGCAGCACATACGCAGGAATGGTGGCACGTGCTGTTGATGGCAACATTCATGAGAATAGGAAGGTGGCTATAGTTAGTGACACAGTGAATTTGAGGGCAGCCTGAGCTGCATGATACACTGTCCCCAGCAAAATAGTATTTCTTGTTGGATTCAGTTCAACAAATATTTATTAAGTCTTATTATTAGTTATATGCTGAGATACAATAGTAGCCACAACTAAAGTCCCTGCTCTCAGAACCTCCTTCTACTATTGATGACATATAGGGTCCCAGAGCTCTCCACCCATCCCTTCTCTCTCCCCTAATAAGTGGTCATGCTACTCCAGGCCTCTAAGGCTGCCTCCTGGAATGGTGACGGAAGGTCCCTCTGGGATAAGAGGAGGTTAGACCATCTCCACCCCAGCCCCCTTCCTGACAGAGTACTTTCTCTTCTCTCTCCATAAAACCTCCTCCCTGGCCTTCCCTTGCTCTTCTTTGGCTCTTCTGTTCCAATTCATGCATCTCCCCTTCCCTGCCCCAATTACAAGAAAATATTGGATCTGAAAAAAGTCTGTCTTGGTCCTCCATTGAGGAACTGAAGCCTAACACAGTGTTGGAGGCATTGCCAAGACTGACTGCCTTCTTGGGTGCCAGCCCTCTCCTTTTTCCTCCTGTTCTTTACCTACGATTTTTCCCCCCACATTCAACACATCTCCATTTTCTGATGATTCAGGACATCTGTATTCAGGGAAATCTCAACATCAAGTCAGGCACAGTGTCCAGGACCTCTTGCTCTAAACCCTCTAACAGAGATGCAAAGATGCTTGGTTTCCAATTTATTGTTCTTCCCATATGAGCGATTTATGCTTTCAGGAAATTTAAGTTACATGAAAACAATCCTAGCCCTTACTTATCTCTTCCTAATGCACTTTCAACTTACAGTTCTTCTCCTCACTCGACTTCTCCTTCATCACTTCCCCCACTGAGCAGAATTCTGGGACCTCCTTACCCCAAAATCTGCCCCAAAACCTGTTGGAGTCTGGCAGCTTCAGAATTAGGACTCATAGAATGGGTTTCACACTGAGCATTCTTTCAAAAGTGCAGTCTTTAACTTTGGCCAGGTTTGCTTAACCTGTTTCTGTTTAAGGTATAGCTATAAATACTGTGGCCTTAAGAATGGCCTTCAGCCCATGTCCCAGAGTCCATCAGGTTTCTCTTTTGTGCCTTTTGAGTTCCACCTTTAGGATCTGCAACATAACTGGCTTCCGCAGAAAAATCTGCCTATGATCAATGTGGAAGGTAGGGACTCTGTCTTACCACTGAGTGGCACTTACCAATCATGAGCAGTGGCATAGATTGTTCTTTACAGTGCAGAATGGAGTTGTTATTACCTGCCCATCAACTTCATGGTGGGTGCCTCCCCCAAGTGCATGCAGACCTCTCCCACATAACATATATATATATACATACACACACATACATATGTGTGTGTGTGTGTGTGTGTGTGTGTGTGTAGTCACTTTTTTTTTTTTTGATTTTTTGAGGTAGGGTCTCACTCTAACATAGGCTGACCTGGAATTCACTATGTAGTCTCAGGGTGGCCTCGAACTCACAGCAATCCTCCTACCTCTGCCTCCCAAGTGCTGGGATTAAAGGCATGCACCACCACGCCCGGGTGTATAGTCACTTTTGACCTCAAACTGCTGGTAGCTGCCTGCCACACCTAAGGCCCAGTGTGAAGCATGAGACTGGAAGAACCACCCTGTAAGCCCTTGTGTGAATTTCACTCATGGCGAGAGGAGTTACAGAAATGATTTTAGCAAATAATAAATGAAGCCATATTTAAGCTTTCCTTTATTGAAGAAAGTATGCACAGGGGAAAGAATGGAAACAAGATATCATTTTAGAGTCTTTATGGTGATTCAAGTGCAAAAGGAGGAACCAGACCAAAGGTCATGGAAGAGGTAAAAAGTGTTCTTCGTGACACCTACATGATTTTCTGATAGTCTATATTTTATAGAATATGAGAAAAAGGTAGTTTGGTAACTGTGAAGGTGGAATTCTATTAGTGTGACACTAGGAAGTCAGTGAGCCAATGGGATTTGGGAAAAGATCTGTCATGTTAGTCTGGGTTGCCTTCTAGACAGTGAAGTTATAGATTAGTGGATATCAAAGACTGAAGAAGGAGAGGTTTGGTGTTATTTTGCTCATTAACATTTTCATTAGCATACATGTATCCTTAGGGAATATGGTCATGATTGGATAAACTCACTAAAGGAATGAAATCCAAAGACTTAGCAATGATATATTCCCACATTAAAAGGGCACTGCAAAAAGTGAGGTAGAAAGACCCCATAACATAATTGAAGAGCCCAAGGAAGGAAATCAGGCTACTAAATACTTATCAGTCTTACGTAAGTTGTAGTAAGATACACATGTCAGAGAACAATCATGAGCACAGTGAGAATGGAGAACCTGCAGCATAGTATGAGGTAGTAGAATAATACTAAAAATATAAAATAATAGTGAAGCATTTACTTTGGAGTTCACCATCAATACTCTAAAAGAATCCAGATTTAAGCAAATATATACAAAATAGCATTTCTACGTACTAGTGATAAACACAGTTTAAAAATATTATGAAACTGAGGGCTGGAGAGATGGCTTAGCGGTTAAGCACTTGCCTGTGAAGCCAAAGGATCCAGGTTTGAGGCTCGATTCCCCAGGACCCACGTTAGCCAGATGCACAAGGGGGCACACACATCTGGAGTTTGTTTGCAGAGCTGGAGGCCCTGGCATGTCCATTCTCTCTCTCTCTATCTGCCTCTTTCTCTCTCTGTCTGTTGCTCTCAAATAAATAAATTAAAATGAACAAAAAAAATTAAAATTTATGAAACTTAGTGTTGATTGAAATTTGGCTTATGCACCAAGGAATAGCTTCAACAAAAATGTGACAAATACCTATGAGGACATATATTAATACAGTAAGTTTTGGAGAGGCATAAAATTAAAAGATTTAAGGCAAATACATAATGCAGGCAACAGTCTGGATGTCAACTTTGAGAGAAGTGAACTTTATCTTATTTTTAGCAAGTAAGCAAATGAGCTGGTCAATCATTAAAGCTGCAGTTGTTAGTAGATTTCTTTTTTGGGGGGTGCACTCGTTATCTAGTGTGACATAGCCAGTAACAACGCAAGGGAGTAGCTGAGCATTACAAACATGCACCATAACCTCAGCTTCTTTGAATAGGGCCACCTATTGCACAAGGTCCCTTATGAGGTTTCAGTCAAGCTGGTGGCTGGGATGACTGTCATCACCAAGGTTTAACTGGCGCTGGAGGATCTGCTCCCACGCCCATGCCTCTGGTTGGTAGCAGGCTTCAATTCCTAGCAAGCTGCTGAGTTGAGTCTCCAGTATCCTGGCCTTAGTTATCTTCATGATTGTAGCCAGTGTTGCCAACAGAAAAGTATATGAGAATACTCTTTAGCAGAAGAATGGAAAGAATGTGTGAAGGTGAAAATGGTGAAAGCCTGTTATAGGCTGGGTTTTGCGGGTAGTAGACATTGAAATAGCATTAGCATATTGAAGACATATTGAAGAATAACACCTTGGGAAAGAAAAGGGAAGCAACAGGGAAATGGCACTGGAAAAAATGTCAGCCCAATAGAGGGCTCTAGAACAACCTTGACTTCATTGTCAGGATGAGTCCAATAACTGAGCCCTTGTATCAGTTTCTTGCTCTATAAGTAGCTAAGGGCTACCCTAAGAATTATAGCAACTTTTGTTTAAAAACTGAGGAGTCTGGAAAAATTATCTCTAGCTTATCTTCTCACCACACTCTTAAGTAACAGTAGGATGGGTTTTACAGAGGGTCTCCATTCTTGGAAGCCTACACCTTGAACCATACAGATCCCCTTAGGTATGCAAGTGTACAGAGTAGCTACTCTGCTGCTTTTATTTATTTATTTGAGAGAGAAAGATGGAGGGAGGGAGGGAGGGAGGGATAGAGAGAGAAAGAAAGAGAGAGAGAGAGAGAGAAAACGGGCACACTAGTGCCTCCAGCCACTGCAAATGAACTCCAGATGCATGCGCCCCCTTGGGCATCTGGCTAACATGGGTCATGGGGAATCTAACCTGGGTCCTTTGGCTTTGCAGTCAAGCACCTGAATTACTAAGCCATCCCTCCAGCCCACTCTGGAGCCTTAATCAGTCTTTTCTTGTGGGTCGGGGTGGGGGTGGGTGTTGGGGAGATGAAGAACTAGATACAAGGGGTATTGGGAAGGACTCTGCTCACTGACCACAGTTGTTTCTCAGCCTGCAGGTGGAGCTTCCTCTCCTGTGTTACCTACTCTAAAATCCTTACCTTTTCACGTCCTTCTCTGGCTAGTCTTGAAGACTCATGTGATGGTGAAATTCAACCCTCATCTGAAGTTTCTGAGCCTTTGGTTAACCCAATATCATAGACTGGGTTTTAGCACCAGTATACTTATGCTAAAAAGTCCCAAGAGGCACCTGGTGCATGAGCCAAACCCATACATGTACCACAGCATGAGATAATATGCACAAGACTCTCTGCTGATGCTCTCATGCTCCTTGAACCAAAGCATCCCAAAGTGCTTGGGTGATAGCCACAGCTTTTAGTTCAGTAAGACTCTGTTTTTCCTTTTGCCTTTCTAGAACCCACAGCTAGGTACAGGAAGCACAGTATTTCTAAGAGGGTCACCGGAACTACTGTTAGTACAGCCATTCCTCCTGCCAACACCCAATCACATAACCATCTGAACTCAACCCATACACCTCATCTTGGAAGGTTTTTTTTCCCTCAGGTACCACTGCAGGACTGGCACTGCTGTGGCTCTCTCCTGTGCTGGAGCAGGCTGATAGGCTCTGAGTGGCATTGTAGGTGAGGCAACCTGTGGAATCTATGGCCTTGAGCACAATCCTGTGTTTTCTTCTGCTGCAAAGTAGGTTCGCTGGTTGGATGCTATTTTCATATTTGTCTGGAATACCCTGTGAATTCAATCAACATTCTGTAAAACCCACAACAGCTTGAGAACTTGTGGTAGGAAACAAGTCCATGTTATACATAGGTACCTACTCTTGTGAGAATGGAAGTGGGTCCATTGTGGTTAAAACGCCTTCATATCAACAGTTGGGCTCTTCAAGTAATATAGTGGGAGCTTAGCATTAGTTTCATTGCTGACCAACTGGCCATTCATAGGTGGCAGTAGCCCAAAAGGCTTGGTGAGGAGTGTCTATGCTTTTACTTGAAGTACTCTAGAGACACCCCCACCCTGTTCATATAGGAAATTCACATGTGTGACCATTGTGCAAACTCTGGAGTAGTTATATAAAACTTGGCTAACATGAGATAACTGAGGCATTTGGTCTACATGGTTGGTTAGTGCATATTACATCGCATAGTAGGTGCTTTCTTCTGAATACTAATCTATTCATCATGCTCATTTTGTGTTCATACTTCTCCCCTGAAACTCTTGACCATAATTTTCCACCTTTATCCTTCTGTGACTCTGACAAGATAGCCAGACCTTTTGCTTTTCCAAGTGAAGCTTATCATGTGTGGTCACAATATGGCCATGGGTATTAACTGACAGAGGAACATCTGTATATCTGTGGAGGGTAATAGAAAGCTAGGATACTCACTTGCACAGCTGTTTTTGTCCTCCTGTCTTGCTCGTGAATATTCTATACCTGTGTTATGATGGACTCAACTTGATGCATGCCTTGGTATAATTAAGAGAACTAAACTTCTGAATGGGTACTCAGTCAACTTGACATTATATAGTCAAGCATTTTAGTCTCCACCAGAAGCTAGCAGTATGACAGAGACCATTTTTCAAAAAACATGTCATTTTCTTTTATGTAATAGATAACATGGGCTTTTCCAGAACTTCAGAGATCTGTGGTACGATGCTATTACTGAGGCTCCCCATAAGTTCTATGCTACCCATTTTTCCTCACTGACACTGCTAATACTTATGTTCAACCAAATTATGGGGCTTAAGTGACAGAGCTAATGAACTCCGACCTGAAGCTGCTCTACTATCTTCCTGCATTGGGTCCTTTTCAACTGGAAGCCATCTGTGTTATCTGGATATGAGCTAGAACAGTATTTCTAAGTGCCATGTGAACTGACGGCCATTATAATGTCATCAAGTTAATGGATCAATTTGATGTTCATTTGGATGTCTAAATCCATATCTCTTAAGGCTTCACTGTAACAGAATTCAAAAGATGTCATTGCTCTCGGCAATAACATAAATGCATATTATTTTCCTTCCAGTGGAAGTGTATACTGGATTTTATATTCTGTCTTCATTGAGGTAAAAATATCTTTTCCATGTCAATGGCCATATACTGCATATACAAAGTTATGATGCTTTTCCTTTTTTAATTAGTTTTCTATTGTGCAAGTACAGACAGTTTGGTACCATTATTAGGCTCATCCATGACCTACCCCCTCCCAATTGGCCCCTCCTTGTTGAGGTATATGGGTCGTGCATTGTGGGGTTAGCCCACAGTTATTGGTACGATAAATGTCTCTGTATATCATGACCCAACATGTGGCTCTGACATTCCCTCCGCCCCCTCTTCTGCAAAATTTCCCTGAGCCATGTTGGGTTCATTTTTGGTCTGCTTCCATGATGAAGTGTTGGGGGCCTCTGGGGTTCTGACTCTCTGGTTTGATAGATGCTTTTCTTTAGCTATATTAGCACAAATGGGATAAAGCAGTTGTGATTGGGTAACATCCTGGTAGGAGTCATCTGTGGTATTGGTTCTTCTTAAGAATCAAGCTAAGGATTGATGAATTAAATAGAGATGTAATAGGATCCATAACCCCTATACAAGTGTGCATTTGTGTGTGTGTGTGTGTGTGTGTGTGTGCGTGTGTGTGTGTGCGTGTGCATTTGTGTGTCTATGGTGTTTGTGCACTGCATGACTTGTGTTTGAAAGTTAAGCAACAACTTCCGGAGACTGGTCTTCACCTTCCACTTTGTTTGCTACAAGGTGTCTCTTGCTCCTTGACACTGAGAAGGCCAGGCTAGCTGGCCCATAAGCATTAGGATTCTCCTAACTCCACCTCCTATTGCTGCATGTTGGGATTATGGGTTCATGACCTGCTTTGTTTAGCTTTACATGGGTTCTGGAGATCCAAACTCTGGATATTAGATTTGCACAGTTAGCATTTTAAACTCCTAAGCCCCTCCATATTCTTGATATGTTTAAGAATGATACTAATGTTTGACACTTCACCTCCTGGGATTGGATAGATAAATTTGTTATTGCTTATGGTATTGAAAATTGAATCTAAAGCTTCACTCATGCAAGGCTAGTGCTCCACACCAACATATACGCCAGCCCTAGATCATGTTTTAGATTGTCATCCTTGCCAGGGTTAATGGCAGATAGTTTAAGAACCTCATGTTTGGACTTTCACATCAATAGTTCTTGCCTTATAGGAAACTGACTCTATGTGGGTTTATGTTAATTACCTAGAGTGCCAGTCCAGTTATATATCTAGAGCCTGGGAAACTGGCCACCAAGCAGATTTGTAAATGCAGAGGACATATTTACCTCTGCAGTGGATAGAACATCCTTTCTCATGATCCCGTATTCCTACCTCTAACAGGAGTTAAGTGGCAGTGAACACCTGGGCTCTTTGAGAGTCTTCAGGACTTCTGGATGTTCCTCTTGCCATGGTATACATTTACTTGCACACATGACCTGCCATGGTGTACATTCGCTTGCGCACATGACCATAGGTCCTTTGGGGGAAGAACTAGAGGAGTCAGCATTACAAGAACGTTCCCTCTTGGGAACCTATTGTCTGTTGGTCATTGGATTCTGGGTCTGAACACGCTGGCACAGAAACTGGAAAGTGACTATGGTGTTTTCATTGGGCAGCTGTGCTCATACTATTCTTCTAAGAAGAAATTTCCAGATAAATCTGGTACTGGATGGAATTGTCTAAGGCCTTACCCCATTGTCATGCTGAGTCTCTGGATGAGGACCACCACTACTTCTCAAATAATATGAATCCAGCTTAAAAATGCAGGTAAAAATCTCAGGAACTAATAGCTAGGTATTATAGGCTAAGCATACTCCTGGTCACTGGACAAGAACCTTTCTTGAAAGGCAACTTGAACAGAATATTGTCATACAATCACAAGTAAAAACATTAAGGCACTGGAGAGATGGCTTAGTGGTTAAGGCACTTACATGCAAAAACTAAGGACCCAAGTTCAACTCCCTAGTACACACATAAAGCCAGATACAAGGTGGCACAAGCATCTGGAGTTTGTTTGCTGTGGCTAGAGGCCCTTTATGCCCATTTTGTCTGTCTTCCTGTTTCTCTTTCTCCCTCCCAAATAAATACATAAATAAATAAAATATATTTCTTTTAAAAATTAAAAATATTCCATAAACATAAATCCCCAAAACTCAAAATTACAATATAGAAGCAAGCAAATGTCAGGAATTAAATTCTTAATTTCCTAAAGGGTTAATACTAATACAACAGTCTTTAATAATAAAATCCTACATGTATATGTACTGCATATGATATAGTTAACAAATCAGATAAAGTATATGAGATTTCAATGATACTTAACATAAGCAAAGGAATAGCAACTATAAGAGTAACTTATGAGCATAAAAGAAATACAAAGCCAGCCTCATAAGCAGTAGAACAATAAATAAATGTGTCCTGTCAAATTTGCATATTCTTATGGTAAATATTCTGAGTTGGGCAAATGAATGCCTTTAGATACTCTCCTAGCAGGCATATAAATTCATATTTCTATAAATAAATTTGATGTCAAGTATTAGGAGCTGTATCAAACATATCCCTTTACTAGATAACTCCACATCAAGAGTCTATCCTAAGGAAATAATCAGTAATATGGAATTTATATGTGAATTTATGATTTTTGTGTGAATATTGTAAATATATTACCACAGCTTTATTTGTATATACCAAAACCTGAAAGCAATCTAGAAGCCTGAAATTATTAAATGAGTTATCTGAACTATATAAAATCTACATGACATTATGGTACACAACCATTAAATGAAAGATGTGATGGGTCTTCAATGTCAAGAGATGATGATTTAGGCATGTTAAATGCAAGTGAAAATAATGTTGTATGTAGTATCTCAAATAAGAATTATGTAGAAAGGACTATGCCAAAAATACAATGATTTGAGTATTTTTTGAGTGACTGTAGTAGTTACTCTGTCATTACTGGGACAAAACCCCTAACCATAAACAGTATATGGAATGAAAGACTTTATTTCTGGTTCAAAGCTCTGTGGGAAGGCGTGGAAAGAGCAGGCAGCTTATCAGCAGAGAGAGTGTTGAGAGAATGAGTCGGCACACAGGGAGGGCAGGGCTGCACTCATAAACCCCCAGTCACACGCCTCCTCCAGCAAGGCTCTACCTCCCAAAGGCTCCACCAGCTGGGGATTAAATATGAGCCTTAAATACAAAGGCATGAGGCTATGAGGATATTTCACATTCAAACGACCACAGTGACTATATTTTCTTTCTTGTAATATCATCTCAAGTGACAAATCCTAGGAGCTTTCCCTGGCCTTGATGTATCATGTGCTTGTTTGCCCATGACTTCTCAGGGCCTACCTGTCTCAGTGCTCACTGTAGGGCACCCAATCTCTCCTGAGTGTGCAGTTGGAGTGTCATTATGAGCCACACTGTTAAGAGTTTAATGAGGTATCAAAGGTTGGAGGCACAGCCCCCTGGCAAAGACACTTTTCACTTTGTATTCTAGCTCCAGTTCCAAGCTACCTGTCCTTATTGGCTACAAATGCCAGGATTCTACTCCCTCACATGCTCTAATGTCCTAGAGCACACTCCAGCATTTTATTATAAGCCTGTCATGATAAGTGAAATGAACAGATATGTAGATTGGTAAGGGTCCCCAAGTAATAGCTTCCTCCTCCCAACACATTGTGATTTGTCACCAATCTGGAAGCTCATTTGAGCCTCAGGTGTTCAAACTTTTTGTTGGAATTTCTTCCTATGATTGAATACTTGATTGAGTCTGTGAACTTAATCTTAGCTCCCAGTCCCTTTCGCGGGAGTAGGGAAATCAGTTTGATCACATGTTGCTTAAATCTCAAACCTTTTAATCACACAACTGGTGTCTTTAGCATGGCCTAATCCTGGCTATGAGAGCGTCAGTGTGGTCAGAAGGGGCCACCATCAAAAATGAAGACAGACTTATCATTTGGGACATTCCAAGTGTCTAGGGCATTGCCCTAGGAATCTGGAACAAAGGCTAGCCCAAATCTTTTTTTTTTTCTTTTCTTTTTTTCTTTCTCTTCACTCTTTCCTTTGTTTTTTGTTCCTTCTTTCAAAATTTCATACATGTACATAGTGAATTTTCATCCTATTCCCACTAATATCCTTTCCCACACCCACACCTACTCAGCTTCCTTTTTTGTCCCAACCAGACCCCTTCCCACTTTCACATCACGAGGTCACCTACTGGTACATGGACAGCTCACTAGTGGCCATACCCCTGAAGCAGCAACCATCAACTGCCAACAGCTCCTCAGGGAGGGCTAGGTCTCCACAATGCCCACTCTCATCCTGGTGGAGTGTCAGCCTGCTCAGCCCCATGCAGGAAACTACAGCTGTTGTGAGCTCAGTAGTGCAGCAGCTCTGTTGTGTACCGAAGACCACATGGCACAGCCTCCTCCCCATCTCTGGGTCTCGCATTCTTTCTGCCCTCTCTTCTACAATGTTCCCAAGCCTTGCATGGAGTGATCCAGATGTCCCTCTTAGGACCGAGCACTCAAGCTCCACTTATTCTCAGCACTTTGATGAGTTCTGAGTCTCTGTATCAACCGCTGACCCCCGGGAAAAGAAGCTTCTGTGCTAAAGACGAAATGCCCTCTTGCCCAGTGGCATCTGTCCACTCACTGGCTATGGCCTCCAGTGTGAAGTCACTGTTCCTTGGCATGCTCCTTCCTGAGTCTGACACCTAGCATGGGCATTCCTTTTAGCATGGGAAACTTTGCCTAAGACTCCCATACTAGTGTGTTAGATCAGGCCTCCATTGAGTTCCAGCTCACATTTTCACTTTCTCAGGCATTAGCACCATACTGATATTTTGGACTTTTTGCAATTTTATTATTCATTGCTGAGAAGAACAGTAGTATAATAGAAACAACCACAAAAAAAAAAGAGATGGCCTTAAAAAGTCATCTTTCTTTAACTTCGGTGATACCTTTCTATAGGCACTCTTAACTAATTTTGAATAAAGTAGAAACTTAAAGGAAAATGTATTGTCTTTTTGCTAAGAAAGATAGCATTATTGGCAGGTATCAGAGTCCAGTGGGTAGCTGCTGGGAATTCCTAAAGTCTTGTGTCCCAGAACAAACAAGAGTGGACAGAGATCCACAGACAACAGGAGCAGAAGAGACAGTTTATTAAAAAGAATGCACATCCGGGGGCTGAAGAGATGGCTTAGTGGTTAAGGCACTTGCTTGCTTACAAAGCTTAAAGACCCAGGTTTGATTCTTCAGGATCCACATAAGCCAGATGCACAAGGTGTCACATGTGTTTGGAGTTCATTTGGAGTGGCTGTGTAGGCCTTAGCATGCCCATTCTCTCTCTCCCTCCTCACTTTCTCTCTCTCAAATAAATAAATAGATAATATATTTTAAAAGAATGTCCTGGGCTGGAGAGATGGCTTAGCGGTTAAGCACTTGCCTGTGAAGCCTAAGGACCCCGGTTCGAGGCTCGGTTCCCCAGGTCCCACGTTACCCAGATGCACAAGGGGGCGCACGCGTCTGGAGTTCGTTTGCAGTGGCTGGAAGCCCTGGCGCGCCCATTCTCTCTCTCTCTCTCTCCCTCTATCTGTCTTTCTCTCTGTGTCTGTCACTCTCAAATAAATAAATAAATAATTAAAAAAGAAAAAAAAAGAATGTCCTTCCCGAAGAGGAGTGGTCCTGCACAGGGAGAAAGTTGGAAACTCCATGGCTCCTGTGCCCAGCTTGTTTGGCCTTTATTAGTGACTGTGTAGGAAGAGTTTGGCGCTGCTTGCTCTGCGACATGGAGGCTTTCGCGGGTGTTAGAGTCCTGTCTTCCCCGAGGAAGCAGAGGACAGGCAACTCTACCGCATTGCTCGTGAGTGTCTAATCTCACCAATGTTAGTGAGTTATTGATCGTGCTGGTGTTCTAATTTTCAATCGCACGGTGCCTTCCACACTGACTTTTAGAACATCAACGCGACACTAAGCAAGGCTTAATTTCTTGTCTTTATGTGATTCTTTTAGTCCAAAAGCTAATTGATTTTGGTGGACTATCTGTTTAATCTTTAGGACTGACTGTTTAACTTAGTACTTTCAATTTTGATCGTTCCAACTTCATGATCTACTAGGTTATACAAGTTGTAATGCCTGGAGATCGTCTTCTTGCCTTTTTAAAAATGGGGGCTTATGTATTTCAGACTGGTCTCAAGCTACTGTGTAGATGAGAGTGACTTTGAACTCTTGAAACCACCTCCCCAGTGCTTGTATTACAGGGCTGCACCACCACACCAGACTTACTTATGAAGGGGCAGCCCACCACAGTGCTGTGAAGCTTTTGTAGACCAAAACTTCTGAGAAAGCAGCAGTTGCAAAAAGAAACACTGGAGACTGGGGAGATGTCTCAGTGGTTAAAAGCACTTGTGTAAGTCTGAGAACATGAGTTCAAATCCTCGACACCTATGTAAAAGCATGGCATGGCAGCTGCTCACACCAGTCACCCCAACTCTTGGGGGTAGAATGGGAGACAAGATTGCTGAAGCTCACTAATCAGCAAGTCAAACCAAAAACCAGTGAGCACCTGATTCAACGAGAGACTCTACCTCAAAGGACTGAGGCAGAAGAGCAAAGCAGGACACCCAGCACCCACCATCCTCCTCTGGTTTTTGTACGCATGTCCAAAACACACACACACACACACACACACACACACACACACACCAAGAAAAACTAAATAAGTTTAAAAATAGAAAGAAACATTGTCTAAACTAAACAGATTCTCTTCAGAGCTAAGCTGCCGGTGATTTCCCATGGATAGATTTTGGAGTTTATTTGGGGGGGGATGAACCTTAGCACTGAAAAAGTGTGACTTTCGCTTCTAGCACCTCTGTTCCCAATGGGACATTTCCAGCCAGAAAAGAGTAGATTGCTTTCTTAACGCACATCACAAAGCGCAGTAGAATTCCCCGTACCTGATGCTGTCTTTCCCTTGTGGAGCGAGCTACATACCCCTGGAGCACTGCTGCATGCCACATGGGATATATCTTGGCTTTCTCTAGTTCATCTGCGACTGCCAGTTTACTCCCCTCTCTAACTTTCCAGAGCTGTGATTAGAGGAAACTTTTCCTCTCAGCAAGGCCTTGGGACAGTCGCCTTAGCAGGATGGAACTGTGCCCTAGACAAAGGAGTTGAGGGTACTGAATTTGTAGATGTTCCCAGAGTTCTGGAAGTGGAGTCTGCTCTCTCTTCACACCCACACCTCTCCTTTCCTACTCACCTGTTCCTATGGCTGCCACCCACTCACGAAATGCGGATTTATTTTTACCACATGGACCTGGGGAGAACACAGGTCAAAGAAGCCACACCTCGTATGGAGTGATGATAAGCATGATGCATGAGAATCAAACACCTTTCCGGACAGCAAGAAAAGGAACTCCCCACCCCCTTGGGCTGTTGCGTAAAATGCTTTAGAGCGAATAGTTTCTACACCACAGAAATTCATTGTTCACAGTTCTGGAACTAGGCAAGACGTCAGTAGACTTGGTGTCAAGGAAGACCCGGTTTCCTTCCGTGTGTCCTTGTGTCGTGGGGAGGGCAAAGAGGTCCTGGACTCTCCTTTTTAGAGGCTCTCATCCCAGTCAGCTGGTTGCTGCCCCAGGTTCTCACCTGGAGGCTGGGTGGGTTTCAACATGACTTTGTGGCTGCAGAACAGACGTATGTTCAGAACACAGGAGCTAGAAAGCGCTGGCTGCCCCACTGAGAAGCAGATCAATGAGTGGAGAGTGCAAAGCGAGCGCGCGTGGAGCGTTCACGGAGCCGCGCAGGGACCGGCACCCGCACCGCCCGGCGTGGCAGCGGGGAGAACCAGCGAGGCCGACCGGGTCCAGCTGTGCGGGAGCTCGTGGCTATTAAATAGCTTTGCCTTGCTCTGAGAATCCTTTGAAGGGATTCGAACAGACGAAAGGGTATTGAAGACGGCCTGTGACGGAGCGGGGCACGGAGTACGGCAGGGGCGCTGCCGAGCAGCTACCCCGCTGCCTGGGAAAGCGGTCTGGCAAGTCTTCCAAAGGGCAAACCCGGCTACCGCGTCACTCGGGAGTCACATTCCAAGAGAGATGAAGCACACGTCCAAACAGAGCGCGAATGTGTTCAGAGCCATTACTTATAAAAACCAAAAGAAGGGCATAAACCAACTATCTGTCAACTGATGAGGAAACATACGCAATGTGGTATAGACATGCAGTGGAATATTATTCAGTCATAAAATGAATGAAGTTCAGCTACCATTATGCTCCATGAAAGAGGCAGTTACAAAAGACCACACAGGGTATAATTCCTTTTAAACCAAAAGGTTCAGTATGGGCAACTCCATAAATAGAAAGTGGATTAAGGGTTGTTAGGGGATTGCATTAGTCAGGGTTCTCTAAAGGGACAGAACCGCTAGAATGAATTATATTCAAAGGGGAATTTATTGGGTTAGCTCGCGATAGTCCAGTGGCAGTTGTGGCTGGAGAATCAAGGAACCCGGGAGCTGCTCAGTCCACGTGGCCAGACCCTCAGCAGTCCCTAGCCGCACTGAAGGCCTGGAGGTCCGAGGAGCGGCTGGGGTTGCACCCGCGGGTCTTCCGCTGACGCCCGCAGCCAAGTGGAAGGAAGGAGGGAAGGGGATCTTTTCACCCAGAGCTTCCTTACATCGAGTCCCTCTCTATGAGAGGCGCCCGCTCTGGGGAAAGGACTTCTTCCTTCAGTTACTACCTCCTGAAAGCACCCTCGGAGTCGCTCCCCAGAGGGATGTGTGTGGCTTGCTAAACAGATCAAGTTGACAACACCTTGCCATCACAGGGACTGGGGAAGCAGAGAAGGAGGACTAGCTCGACTCCTTTGGGTATGATAAAATATCATAAAAGGAACTGCGGGTGGCTACACGACCCTGTGAATGTCCACTACAAGTGGGTGACTCATACTCAGTCACACGTCGGGAAAGCTTGCTTGCTACAGAAGGCTGGGGCACAGGTGGTGGGAATAGTCGAAGCGGGTGTGCTGTGAAGACAAAGCAAGCGATTGCAATTTGCTGAGAACTGGACGAGGGGTGAGAGAAAGCTAAGGAAGGGCTCACACCAAGTGTACTTTATTCTGACTCAGTGGTAGACCAGACTTTAAATAAAATGAGAAAACTTGTTGAAGAAACAAGTTTAGGGCAGAAACTCCAGAGCCCTGTTTTGATGCTGAGCTTCAGATTCCTGGTAGACATTTCACATGCAGCTGGCATTGGAAAGGCTGCCCTGGGGTTTTCCGTTGGAGTCATCAACATGGGGTGGGATTCAACCAGCTAATTCTCAGTGACTTCGCTGACTGGCCATCTCAGTAACACCAGACACTGCTGACTTGTCTCCACGTGCACCCATTGAACGCTGAGGGTTCTCTTCCTTCTACCCAGCTGTGCTGGTCACTGCCATTTGCAAGTGCCTCCCCTCCTATCCCACCCTCAGAGTTCTTCAGGGCTTGAGGGCAGACCTTTGCAGCCTGCCCACTCTGAACTCTCCCTGCCAGCTCTTATCAGCATCTGTCCATCCTGTCTGAAGAGTCACCTGTGAGCTTTCACTCCTCTGAGCACTGCAGTGAGAGCGTCTTGCATTCAAGCCAGACTACGCAGGGCTTATGATCCCAGCCTCCATGATCACGACCGTCTCCCCTTCCAGCATTCCTTCTCAGTGAATGTTATTTGCCTATGCAAATCACAAGCCAGGACTTCCTTTGTATCTGTTTCTCCAGGATATATAACACAACACCAAATTCTGAGGAGTTTATCGCCTAACATACCCTATTTTCTGTATGTTCTTTTCATTCGATAGCATTTTCATCCAGAACTTTAATACATGAACAGACCATAACTTGATTGTCCTATTTGTTCTCCTCCCTCACCCCCATCCCACCGAGCACCCTCCTCTGTTTTGATGGCTCATTTCTCTGGTCGTGCATTTTCCATATCAAAATGTTGATGGGCTTCTAACGTGTGCAGGTCTTGCGGGGTACACCAACCATTGCGTGGTTGTGAAGACACAGGCCCCACAGAAACATGTCTCCACTGCGCAAGTTTTCACATAATAGTCATGGGTATAGTCGATATTTCTACTATTCCCATGCTCACTATATATATATATATATATATATATATATATGGGCAACATGGGTTTCCCAGGTGAATGGAAGATTTTCCATCTAAAAGCCTCTGTTTAGCTTTCCTTTTTCTCTAGTTCTCATCTCTGTCAAATTCAAAATACCTTACCAGACATTGCCATATTTATTCTCTCCTGTAGTTCAGTTTATTTATCAACTCAAAAATTTCGGTACCTGCTTCCTTCCATAACAATTTAAGAGCACACTCCTCATAGCAGCATAGGCTGTTATGACAAGGTCAAAACGCTGCTCTTTTGATCTACTGTTACGGATGGCATCATGTCCTTCCAACCACCCCAGGACGTGACCTTATTTGGAAACATAGTCTAGGTTTTTGTAGATGTAACCGTGTTAAGTTGAGGTTACCAGAGTGGGCTCCCCCTAGTATAACTGATATTTTTCTAAGAGGAGGGAATTGGGGGCACAAAGACAGCACAGCATGGTGATAGAGTCAGGCATGGCAGTGGCACAGCAGCAAGCCCAGGAATGCCCAGGACTGACCCTTTCCACCTCTGAGATGTGAGGGAGGAGTCTCTTCCATGTGTCAGAGGAGACATCGCTCTATTACCACCTTCATTTTCACTTCTATTTCCCTTAACGGTGAGACAAGTAATTCAATCCAAGGTTGTTCAACTAACATGAGAATCTAATTTTTGAAGATTCTTTCAATTCTAATATAGTAATACGTTGTTTCCCGGTCCCTCTTTTCAAACTAAGCCCTTGGAAATTAAAAAATCTACTTTGTGTGGCAGAAAGAATGTAAGAGCCAAAGGAAGGGTAGGACTGCTTACAATGGAGTCTTCCAGACACAAAATGGCCTTGACATGCATGACCTCACAGTGCCTGGTACTACCTGCAAGACCTTCATAATAGGAGGAAAAGGTGATGACAACAAACAAAAGAGACTAACTGGAAGGGGAGAAGATTTGATGGAGGGTGGATTTGAGAGGGAAGTAATGGCAGGGGGGAGGGAAATATGGCTTATTAACGGTACTATGGAAACTGTCAATATTTTTTTTTAAATCTACCTTATGGATTTGCCTATTCGGCACTGCACTATGTTTGTTTCCACAACTTTTTGTTATGTCTTCTGTGTCACTCCCGTGTTCCTTGTGAGTGTGCCGTTCACTTCCTTGCTGCACTGATTCCGCACGTGGGCAGAGGAAGCGTCTTAGTATACCCCTGCCAGTAGCTCCAGATGAGCGCGCATGACAAGCCTCCCAGGAGAAAACGCGAATCTACAAATACCTCTTACAGGCCATCCCCTTTATGGCTTGTTTTCTCTTATCTGGCTCAAGGCCCTGGCTCCAACTCATATGGCTCTGAAATCATCTTGACTTTTCACATGTGAAATATAAGTGGGCATGATCATATGTACTATGATAATTAGTACACAAATCTATTCAAAGAAACTGTACCTATTATGGAGCAGGACTTTCCACAGAACAAACTAATTCTGATGGAAAATATGCAAATGACAAAAATTTAAGGCCATCTGTACCATTTACTTTAAAGATGTCTTTAATGATGACAGTCTGAATCAGCCTTAGCAGGACCAGGAGCTAGGCCATACACGCAATTAGGATACAGGCTGTTGGTGTAAGCAGGAGCTTTGAGTAGAAGACAGATGATGCTTCTTGAAATGGTGATGTGAAAAGTGAGTAAACCATGAATCAGCCCCATGTGTAATCAGCTTGTAATCAGAACAGTGGGACCTGTATGTGAACTCGGTTCTTGGCAAGCCATTGACCAGTTCATGGCTATGTGTTTTAGTTGTTGTAACAGAAACACAACTATATTACCTGGACAAGTAGACAATTCTGTTTCTAATTTAGTTAAATTTAGATTTTATTTAGTTATTTATTTGCAGGGACAGAGAGAATGATTATGAATGGGTATGTCAGGGCCCCTAGTTACTGCAAATGGGATTCCAGACACATGAGTACTTGGTGCATCTGGCTTTATGTGGGTACTGTGGAATCTAACCCAGGTGGTTACGTTTTTCAGACAAGTGCCTTAACCATTGATCCATCTCTCCAGCACTAAATTTGGAGTTTTAAACAATGTGCTTTGAGGGGGCATATGTTAGTGAAAGCTGGAAAAGGACATGGCTCGCATCTGTAGCAAGCCACTATGTGAAGTGATAGGTGTAGTATTATTGCACAGTACCTTGAGATGATTCAAAGACTTCTCCTTCTTAACCAAAAATAACTAACTAACTAACTAACTAACTAAATAAATAAATAAATAAATGGAGCCAGGTGTAGGTGTGGTGGTGCCGCACACCTTTAATCTCAGCTTGAATCCCAGTACTCGGGAGGCAGAGGTAGGAGGATTGCCATGAGTTCAAGGCCACCCTGAGACTCCATAGTGAATTCCAGGTCAGCCTGGGCTAGAGTGAGACCATACCTCAAAAAACAAAAACAAACAAAAAGACATCTTCTTTTCCTTTTTAAAATTTTTGTTTATTTATTTATTTGAGAGAGAGAGAGAAAGAGAATGGGTGTACTCCAGCCACTGCAAATAAACTCCAGATGCATGCACCCCCTTGTGCATCTGGTTAACGTGGGTCCTGGGGAAATCGAACCTTGAACCATGGTCCTTAGGCTTCACAGGCAAGTGCTTAACTGCTAAGCCATCTCTTCAGCCCAACATCTCCTTCTTTTAAAAGTGTTTACAATATCATTGTTCCATATTTACAAGTGAGGACTTACCCTTTATAAAATGAAATTATTTGTCTGAGGCATGTTCAGGTAGGACCTGTCAGACCTGAGAGTAGGCTTAACCTTCAACTTCTAACATGTGCTCACTACTCAAATGTTAGGCTCAGCAAGGAAACAAAGCCACTCTGTTTTGTAGTGTGGTGACAATGATGATGTAATGTGGAATAACACTGACAAGTCTTTTATTGTGTATTTCCATCAAAACAGAAGTATCATGGGATATTTTGTTTTGGTCACTGTTAATAAGTCCTCAGTTAAGACATTTAATACATCAAAGAAAAATACATATTCAGAGATAGTTTCAAATATTGTATTAATTGTCATAGCAAGTTCCAAATTTTCTGACTATTGTCTAATAATTTTTATTCTTTTCATTGTCTAGATATAAAAGTCAAAAGACTAACAAGTCTGGGCTGAGGGCTGGGAAGATAGCTTAGTCAATAAATTATTTACCTTGTAAGCCCAAGGACCTCAGTTTATCCCCAAAGCCCACAAATAAAAAGGTAGGCATAGGGCTGGAGGGATGGCTTAGCAGTTAAGGCATTTGCCTATGAAGCCTAAGGACCCAGGTTCAATTCCTCAGGACCCACGTATACCAGATGCACAAGGGGCTGCACGCATCTGGAGTTCGTTTGCAGTGGCTGGAGGCCCTGGAGTGCTCATTCCCTCTGTCTCTCCCTCTCTCTTTCTATGTCAAATAAATAAATAAATATAATTTTTTTTTTTTAAAGGCAGGCATAGTAATAGGCTCTTGTTATCCCAGCTCTGGGAAGGTATACACAGGTGGATCCCTGGTTCTTGCTGACCAGTCAAACCTACTCTGTGAATTCCAGGTCAGTGAGAGGCCCTGTTTCCACAAATGTGGACAGTGCCTAAGGAACACCACCACCACCAACACACACACACACACACACACACACACACACACACACACTCAGTGATGAAAGTAAAGTATGATGATACACATCTGTTATCTCAGAACTCAGGAAACTGTGGTTGGGGAATTGTGTGTTTAAAGCCAGCCTGGGATACACTGTTAGGCTCTAGCTCAAAAAGAAATTTAAAAATTATTGCTGAGAAATTTAAAATAGGATAGATTATTTCATAATGCTCAGGCCCATATAAGATCCCAGTAACCTTACCTCATGTTTACAAGTATTGACTTGAGCAAATTAGCTTCTCAGGCATTGACAAGCATGTATACCATGTGTTTTGAAGTAGGAGAACTTTCTGTTTGGTCCCTGCCTATACCTCATTTTGAGGCACGATCTCTCATGGTCCACCACTTCATTTGCAAACTCCCAGAAACACTGGAGTCAGGTGTACTACTGTTGTGCAGTGATGCTGGTAGCTTCCAGAAAAGTCTATCTCTACCTCCTTTCTCAGTGCTGTAAGCATGCTGGACTAACAGAAGACACCACAGCTTGTTGCTTTTACATGGGGTACTGGGATTGGAACTCAGCTACCTAGAGTTCTGTGTTCAGCCCTCTGGAGACTGAGCCTTCTCCTCCCCCATTCTAACTCTGGGTTCCCATCTTGTCCTTTCACACGGGTAGAACATCAAAACGTGATGGACTGAGTTGAAAATTAGCCAGCATGTCATTGTGGTGTGAGGACGTGACAAAATCCCTGGCTCTGGGAAACGTCCTCTGGGAAGCTAATGGTTTTGGAAGACGATGTTGAGTAGCTGAGATGCAGTGCTACTTCAATTTCCTGTTGCCAAAACAAGAAGGCAAACCTTTTCTACTTAAAACATAATGCCCTGGCCATATACGATTTAGAAAGTCTTGTTGATTCCTCTCTCCTGCAGCGCCGTCCCTTCAAAGGCACCGGGCAGAATTTCCCAAGTAGACCCGGTTTTCTCAGCTCACGACGACTCACGCTGGCCCGGGTATCGCAGAGCCCGAGCGCCGTCTCCTTCCTGGCAGAGCTGCTGGCCCACAGGAAGTCCTCAGTCTCCATCCAACCCAATTCGTTCTTGATTTACTCTGGCATGCTAAGTAATAGCCTGTGTTCTCCGGGTCCCCAGGCTGAATGATGGTACTGCTGTGGCTTCAATGTTTGTCCCCACCAGAACTCATAAAATTTAATTGCCGTGATAACAGCGGTTAAGTGAACTTTTTGTTGCTGTCATTAGATTGCAAGCATAGGACTGTTATTGTTACAAAAGGACGAGTTTCTGTAGTTCTGATCCATTTCTGCAGCAGGACACACCAGTGTCTGGATCTTGGACTTCCCAGTGTTCAGAACTTCAAGTCAATATACTTCTGTTAAGAATCACAAATATTTCGAATGTAAATCCTTTATCAGATTTTAACTTGTGCAGTACTTGAAGTGAAACACAATGAAAACTTTAACAGAAATTGTCTCTTAATACATTTATAGTCTTGTATTTACAAGCTAAATATCTAGGAAATCACAAATAATTCCCATTTAAGTTAAAAAAAAAAATCACAAATCTCAGGTATCTGTAATAGCCCCAGCAAAAGACAGATGTCAAAGGAGGAAAGGACTTGGCAGGAAGGTGATAGAGGCCATTGGCAGTCTGATGGCAGTGGCCTGTAGGATGAGCGCTGCTCCTCACACCTTCCCTCAAATTATGTCTGGGAGGCGACTGCCCTGCCCGTGGTGGACTCTGAGGCTAAGCAATGTTCTGAGCCTCTGGTGACTCACACAGTCTGTTCAGAAAGGTCGTCAGTGATGCTTGCACAATGGCTGGATGTTTAAAAAAATGTTTATAATAAACTGTTTAAAATACTATTGTGAATTAAGTACTATTATTATCCCACATTTACAAATGAGAGAGTAAATAATGTTTAAAAGGTTAAATTACAGTTAATATCACTATTTAAGAAAAGAAGGACCCATGTGGTATAATTTAAAATAAGTGTTTGAAAACTCTCTGTGCATAATAAGGAAAGGCCTCAGTTACATCCCTTTACAGAGCTACAAACTCCTTTGTGATGTCCAACAAAAAAGGTGTTTTCTTTGATTTAGCCATATGTTTAATTGTGGGAAGAAATATTTAAACACAATCAATAAATTGTTCACAGATTTTTTCCCCCCACAAAATAAAGATACTACTAAGGAGGTCTACTATCTTTTCTTTGAATTTTAAATTGCTTAGAATATATGCTTTTTAAGCTAATGTATTAAAGTAAGCTTGTTTTTTTAATGTTGAACATTATAAATAAATATGATATTGAAAGAATAGAGTTTTACCAGAAAAATTCAAGGTATTATTTACTACTTTTCAAAGAAATATACATAGGTGTGTCTGGAAATACACACAAACATACACATACAATTGTGCTGTCCTATAAACACCCAGCTCAGGGCAAGAGGACCTGAGTTCAAGCCCCAGAATATAATGAGCCAAATGTGGCCATACCTGTAAACCAGCCCTGAGTGGCAGAAACAGGAGGATCACCAGGGCTTGTAGATCAACAAGCCCATCTGAAAATGGCAAACTCCAACTTCAGAGAGACCCTGTGTCAAGGAAATAAGGTGAAGCAGGGATAGAAGAGGACCCCCAACACCTTCCTCTGGCATGTCTATGCACATGCATCTGCACACACATGTGAATACATCCTTCAGACATGCATACACCATGTACCACATGTACCACTACACACACCAACAAAAAATATACAAAGTGCTTAGACATTGTAGCTAGCTATTATATTCAGAGTTTTATTGTCCAAATTATTATTTGTGATCTGAATTCACTTTAAAAATTGTGATGCCAATTTACCAGAGAAATAATTCACCTAACAAAATGAGTGAGTAGAGGCCAGGAAATGTAGCTCAGGGGAGACAGCTTGCCAAGCATGCAGGAAGCCTTGAGTTCTCTACCTCCAGCCCCACTGGAAAATGGGGTCTGGGGAGATGGCTCAGGGAATAAAGCACTTGCTGCCCAAGCCTAGGAGCTCATGGGCTAGCTTGTCTGGTGGATGCAGCAGTGGGCAAGAGGTCCTGCCTCAAAGGAAGTGGAAGGCAAGGACTGATTCCCAGGTGATTCTCAGTCCTCTGCATTTGCCCCTTGACATACGTGCATGCACACTTACACAACACACACATGCTCACCTACACAACACATACACACACACAACACACACACATACAACACACTCACATACTTACACAGCACACGACACACATATGCAACCCACACATACAAAACACACATATATACACAGCACACACACATACACAACACACACACACATATTGTATCAGTTGCCATCTTGCTGCTGGGACAAAATTCCTAACCAGAGACTTTCCATGGCTGCATGAAGATATGTGTGATCTTTGAAAGATTCCACCAGGGCATACCGTGACCAGGGCCACAAGGTACAGAAGGTGATGGTGTAGTCCATCAACCTGATCTTCAGATGCTTGCAAAATAGATCTCTGAGGCTGGAGGGATGGCTTGGTGGTTAAGTTGCTTGCCTGAAAAGCCAAAGGGCCCAAGTTTGATTCCTCAGGACCCAAATAAGTGAGATGCACAAAGTGGTGCATGCATCTGGAGTTCATCTGCAATGGATTGAGGCCTTGGTACACCCATTTTCTCTATCTACCTCTCTCTTCTTCTTAAATAAATAAATAAAACAGATCTCAGATTAAGGTGTGGTTCTATGAGCAAATGAATATGCAGATAGAGGGTGTATTATTGGTTTTTTGTTTTGTTTTGTTTTTCAAGGCAGGGTCTTACTCTTGTCCAGGCTAACCTGGAATTCACTATGTCATCTCAATGTGGCCTTGAACTCATGGCAGTCCTCCTACCTCTGCCTTTCAAGTGCTGGGGTTAAAGGCATGTGCTACCATGCCAGGCTATATCATTGGTTTTGATGAGTACACAAACCTTGTGTGAGATGATGAAGAAGAAATTCATTCTAAAACAAAATCAAGAAAACAACTAGGTTGGATCATGCTGAACAGAGATAATATTATACTTCCAACTGGAAATGATCAGAGAAGTGAGAAGATGGCAATATAACATACTTTGTGGTTTTAAGTGTCTTCTATTAAAAGAATAATTCAGAAACCTTTGTTCATATCTTTTGATGGCCGTTAAGTTATTACTGCAGGTCAATAAATGTTGTGAGGTTGTTTTATTAACTTGTGTGTGAGCTGGAACCAAAATATTGGTAGCAGAGGCCAGTAAGCTGGAAAAAGGCTATAAAGGAGGGAGGAGAAGAAAGGACTTTAGGGGATAGTGTTGTATATATGTAAGCAGAACATATTACAGGGAGTGGAGTGGCCAAAGTGAGAAAGAGATTAAATAGGAGAAGGGTGGGGAAGGTCAAGCAATATGAAAGCCTACTTCTTTGGGTAATGGCACATCCAGAAGCCATAGATTGCTACTAGAAAATTTTCAGTGCCAGGGATGGATTGCCTACCAGTGAGTTGTTGGCCAGGGAGGTCCCTGTTGCCTCCAACACATTATAGGCTATTGCCAAGGTCCTTGGTTTCCCACAAGTAATAGATGGTAAAACCCTATTGCTGAAGACTTCACATGCCTGGACAGCAAGGTCACTGAAAAATCAAGCTGGTGCTAAGCTGGAAACCTTCTCCCTGTAGACCAATTAACTGAAAGCTGGAAAAAGATGCACTGCATGCAGCCCTATAGGAGACAGAAGTCACCAGCAGTGAAAACAGTGGACACTGGATGCTTCAAGTTTGGCCAGACAGACCAAATGACTAAATGGGTGCAATAGTGGCATGTCTGCTCTGAGAGAAACCAACTGCTCTTTAGTTGGACTAGAGGCCCACTCTATGGGAGGGAATACATGTCTGGTACTGAAAACATAATTTAAAGCCTATGGCAGGGAGGTCATGTGCCTTAGGGGTATAAAGTCTGCTCTTGTCTGGATGAATACATATATTATTCTCACCAAACTGTCCTGAAAGCACCACACTCAATGTTCATATTCAGATATTAAAGATACTCTCGCTTTCAGTTAGAGAAACTTCTCTTTTCAGGTGGCGGTGACCACTGGGATGACCCAGAAGGCAACATAGTGCTGAGAAGAAGGGACAGAGAAGTGTCCATTAAAGAAACATCTCTATCACACCCTTCAAGGCTCAGGGTTCATTGTGGAAGAGATGGCAAAAAGAATGTAAGAGCCAAAGGAAGGGTAGGACTCCTTACCATGCAACTGCCCAGTCAGAAATTGACCTCAATATCCATGACTCACAGTGTCTAGCAATCACTTCACAAGACTCTCATAATAGGAGAGAAAAATGATGACACCAAAATAAAAGAGAGACTAATAGAGGAAGGATATGATGGAGAGCAGAGTTGTAAAGGGGAAATGGGGGAGAGGAGGGAAATATCATGGTTTATTGTCTGTAAGTATACAAGTTGTCAATAAAAAAATAAAAATTAAAAAAGAAAACCTAACCAGAAGCAGATTGTGGAAGGAAACGTCTTCAATTTGGCTTACAGTTCCAGACAGTAAAGTCTGTCATGGCAGAGAAAGTGTGGCAGGAGCAGGAAGTTGGTGTCACATTGTCACATCAGTAGGGAAAGAGTAGAGGGAGCAAGAAATGAGAAAGTCCAGCTATCTTTCTCCTTTTCTGTAGTTCAGAACACCAGCCTCTTAAATGATACCCATGGTGAAGGTGAGCTCACACACCTCAACCACATCACGATGACCTTCATAGGTGTGCACAGAGGCTGATCTGGTCAACAGCATCCCTCACAGGTGATTCTAGGTCCTGTCAGGTCCACAAACAAGGCAAACCATCACACGCACACACGTGCACACGCGTGCGTGCACACGCGCGCACACACACAGACACACACACACACAGAGACAGAGAGACTTAAGACATGAGGGAATAGGACTGACCTGGTATATTTGGTTACTTGTAACACCAACTCATACTTATAACAACTAAAATGCCAACCCAGAAATAGGAACAGTGATTGAAAAACCAAATTGAACAAATGTTTCTTTAAAAAAAACAATAGCACTTTTGCTTCTATTTTCTTTTTTTTAAAAAGACTCAGTGGAGGGAATTGTCATGGTTTATTGTCTATAATTATGAAAATAGTCAATACTAAAAAATATTAAAATGACCATTTCTTGTTATAAAAAAAAAACGAAAATGAGGTATTCTTGAAAACCTCAAGATTTAGTGTATCCATCCCATAGCAGGATTTAAGTTGGAGCACATGAAAAACACGGGTTATGCAGTGATATAATGTGACTAGAAGAAGAATGACTTCTTTCTCTATTTTTTTATGGAGATTTCCAAGAAAGAATTCTGTGCCAGAAAAAAAAAAAAAAAAAAAAAAAAGCTTCTCTAAGTGACATTTTATTTCTTCACAGTTAGATCGATTAATGCTTCTTCTTGCAACTCATGCCTTACCAGCCCTGGTGCTCCAGAAATGAAAAATCATGTACTGAATTTGTTCTTTATTGCACAAATGTTATACAAAGAGAATGGAAAATTTGCATTTGGGTGTTCATTTCTATTAAAATATTGCAGCCTTGCCAACAGGGCAAGAAATATGCTAGTACCACTGTCCTTTCATATTTAGCTCCATAAAACAGCTTAATAGAGCACGTGTATAAGGTGAAGAGACATTAGAGAGTAGAATTATGTTGAATTGTGTGGCTTCTAAAGAGCTTACCGAAACTATCACCTTTTCATGGCGTGCCTAGAGAGACCGATCTGTAAATCTTTAATAGCTACATTATAGAGAGCTAGAGATATCTTCAAATGTTTAGCAACACAACTCAAATGAAAGGCCACTGAGGTGCAAAACTCAAGAGAAGGGAGAGGTGGAAAGGAACACTCTATGAGAACCCCAGAGACTAAAGGAGATGCTTCCTGGCAGCCTGAGTTCCACCAGTCTGTTCTCAGCCAGACAGAGAAACAACCATTTCCAGGCAAGCAAAGACACAAATTCAAGTTCTCACCTGTTTGGTCCTTGAGATCTCGTGGTGGTTTCTTTTGTTTGTTTGTTTGTCTGTTTGCTATAATTAGAGCATGAGATCTGTGTGCAGGTGAGCTGGAGTGGGTGAGAAGTTAGGGTAGAGAGAAGGTGCTGAAACAGCGTTAAGCTTCTGCTGTTTTCCTACAACTGAGAACATTCTCATGATGTTACTCCCAGCTTATTAATATCAAGTCCTGTGTAGAAACACTGAGAACCAGACTTGTCTACATGGGCATGATCATTAGCATGTAATGTTAGAAAAAATTTTTTTTTTTACTAAGCAGAAAAGTTGTATGGATACATCATATGTTGGTACCATCATTTACCTCCTCCCTCCCCCATTCCACTAAGAGCCCTCTTCAGTGGCATTGCTATCATTTCCCCTAAGTTTGCAGTGTATAGATGTGACAGCCACCCCCAAACAGAAGCTTCTCTTTTCAGATGGTGGTGACCACTGGGATGATCCAAAAGCCAACACAGTGCTGAGAAGACATGATAGAGGAATGCTCCGCACTGGAACATCTCTATCATACCCTCCAAGGCTCAGGGTCCATTGCGGAAGAGGCGGCCAAAGGAATGTAAGAGCCAAAGGAGGGGTAGGACTCCTCACAGAGCAACTGCCCAGGCAGAAACTGACCTCAATATCCATGACCTCACAGTGCCTAGCAATACCATCACAAGACCCTCATAATAGGAGAAAAAGACAATGACATCAAAATAAAAGAGAGACTAATGGAGAGGGGGAGGGGATATGAAGGAGAGTGGAGCTGTGAAGGAGGAAGCGGGGGAGGGGAGGGAATTATCTTGGCTTACTGTCTGTAAGTATAGACGTTATCAATAAAAAAAAAGATGTAACAACATTAGTCACTGGGGGAGGGGCAGTACCTCTGGACATTCCCTCTTACTCTGTAGCTCTTACAATCTTGCTACCCTCTCTTTTAGGAATTTTTGGAAGGATAAAGTAATTCCTAACACAGTGTCAATGTTTCTGACTGTATGTGTCCAACACCAGAATCTCAGTTATGAGTTGTTGCTATTTGATCTCAAGGTTTTATGCTTAGGTTCCTTTGAAACACTCAAGACTTGCTGTAATTTTGAGTTTCTCTTCTTCTTGGCCATGTAGACTGTTTTTTTTTTTAAATAAATCTTTTTTTTCTTTTCTTTATTTGTTTACTTGTTTTAGCTTTTAAAATTTTATTTATTTATTTGCAATCATAGAGAGAGAGAATGGGCATGCCAGGGCCTCTAGACACTGCAAACAAACTACAGATGCATGTGCCCCTTGTGCATCTGGCTTACGTGGGTCCTGGGGAATCGACCCTGGGTCCTTTGACTTTGTAGGTAAATGCTTTAACTGCTAAGCCATTTCTCCAGCCTTAGACTGCTTTTTTGATGCTCATATCAATGGAGTCCAAACCTGCTCAGATGGAAGATGTGTGTGGAGATAACAAAGAGAAAGGGAGACACTGAAGGGTTTAATTAAAAATAATTATGTGATTGGACTTCTGCCAATTCACACAGTTCAGAAAGCCCATCTTGTGTAAGGAAGTAAATACCCCAGAGAGAAAGCTCTACCACCCAGGGGAAAAGATTTCTTCCCCTTCCTTCCTTTTCCCTTCCTTTCCCTCCCTCCCCCTTTTCTTCTTTCTTTCTGTCTCTTTTTCTTTTTTCTTTGGTGATGTGGTGTGTGTGAGCGTGTCAAGTGTAGATGTCCAGTGTACTTGAGTTGATGCCAGAGGAAGATAGCTGGTGTGCTCTGTTGCTCCTTCAGTGTCCTTCCCTGAGACAAGGTTCCGCACTAAGACTGGGTTGGATAGACTGACCAGGGAGTTCTAGTGGCCTCCTGTCTCGGGCCCCCACCCTCAGGGCGCCTGTCTTTTGTATGTGGGTGCTGAAGACTGGCTGCAGTTCCCCATGTCTGCAGAGCAAGTGCTCTTGCACGCTGAGCCCCCACCCACCCTCTTTTTAAGGGGTAAAATATTTGTAGTTTTGGAAACTTCTAAAATGCAAGGTAGAAAATTAATAAAATGCAAATAAGTGAAATAAAACTAAAACTCAAGTCTTTATTTTAGAAAAACCATAGCCATTTGTATCATCCCATAGGCAGTGACCTGAGAAACACTCAAACGCTATGACAGAAGCCCCAGATTCTGGCTCTCCTCCCTGTTCTATTTCTGTTAGCTTTTCCAGGAATTCATTCAGCCACACTGAGAAACCGAATACTAGACTTCATGTAGACGTTGACTGTTCTGAACCAGCATGGTGAAACAATGTTGGAAGGTTGGAATAATTAGGGTGTTGGTTGAAGAAATGACGGGAAAATTTTGTTTTGTTTTGTTTTGTTTTTAAAAAATCTCTTATTCTTTGGGAATATAAAGTTGCTCAAACATAAATAATTTCTGACTGTTCTTCAACACATTATTAAAAGACTTTTGCAACTTTAGGCCATGGGTGGTCCAGTAGGTTTCATGGGTTTGTTGCTGTTGTCACTATTTATTTGTGATTCTGTTGCTATATTTGTTTTTTAAATTTCTTTCAGTGTGACATGTGTTTTCCAGTTGGCCATAAGACCAGTTGCTACCCATTGCTTATATACAATCAGATTCTCATATCTACTTTCATAAATCTTTAAATTTGAAATCTTTGAGGAAGCCTGATGTCAGATGATAACAAAAGCTGTATTTCATTGAGTGTGTCCAGTGTGTCAGGCCTTAGTACCATGAACTTTATAGCAATTACATAGGTAGTTTTAATATTCCACTTTAAAGAAGAAGGAGTAAGGTCTTTGTATATAGCTCAGAGGTAGGACATTTGCCTAGTATGCACAAGGCCATTAGTTCAATTCCCAGCATGAAAGAAAACAAAACAAAATAAATACCCACACATAGAGGGGCTAGGAATCTACTCTGGTTACTAATACTGATTTTTAAGTCAGGTAAATTAGGCTCTGTAAAGCTTTAATTTCCTTATGATTGTACATGTTTATAATCCCAGTACTCTGGAAGCTGAGGCAGAAGGATTGCTACAAGAAGTTTGATACTAGCCCAGGTTACATAGAGAGTTCTAGGTCTATTTAGATTCTGTCTTAGGAAAATAGATTTTTAAAAATGTATAGCGAGTATATTTGTGCATGTGTGCATGCATGTGTGTGCAGGAAAATGTGTGCTGTGGCATGTGTGGAGGTCACATGATGGCTTTTAGGGTGTCGGACCTTGCTCCTCACATCATTTTAATGCAGCGTCTCTCGTTCAGCACTTCCTTTGTGAGTATCTAAGAAAGTCCCCTGATTCTGTCTCCTTTCTTATCGAAGGTGTGCTGGGACTTCGGCCTGTTATGCGACTCTGAAGATACAAACCCCTAGCTGAGTGGCAAGCCCTTTATCCACGGCAGTCCTGAGGGCCTTCCTGTCTAACTGCCTCCCCCTCTTGCTACCAGCTCCCTCTCACTCTGGGCCAGGAACCAAAAGAGATTTTGAAAAATGTTTTATTGCTTTATTTATTTGAGAGAGATAGACAGAAAGAAAGAGGCAGAAAGAAAGGATTAGTATGCCTACGCCAGCACTTCCTGCCACTGTAAACAAACTCCAGACCCCTGTGCTACTTAGTGTATCTAGCTTTACATAGGTACTGGGGAATTGAACCCAGATCATCAGACTTTGCAAGCAAGTGCCTTTATCCACTACACCGTATCTCCACCTCCCAAAGAGATTTTTCTTAAAAAGAAGTAAAATTATACTGTACACCAATGTTGAATATTCAAACAGTATGCAGGATGAATTCCACCAATTTGATGATAGCTTCTGGTATAAAAGAATGCTAGCTTTCAACTAAGATTCAGAACAGAGTGAGGCAATTGTTCTGCAAAAGATCAGCAACTAAAAAACCAGATAGTTTTCTTTTTCTATCTGGTAATACTGCCTCAGGGCCCAAGTGGTCAACTATTGCCATAATTTATTTGGCATGTCTGTCAGAGATAGCTCAGTTATTTGGTGTACCAAAATATTTCTTAGCAGCCAGGCTATGTCCTTGATTAGGACCCAGGGACAAATGGCTCTCCAAAGGCTTCCTGGCAGTTTGATGACGCAATGCATCAACTGGAGACATCAGGACTTAATAGTACTGAACCAGGGAGTACATTTAAAATGCTTACATATGTCCTCAAATATCACAGTACCTAACAGATTTCATTGCCTTCAACTCAATGATATTTAGAATATGTGATACATCTTTCTGCTCTGGGACTCGGCAATGGTCCAAGGCTGTTGTCTTCTTTTCTAATGTAAAAAGCTTAAGTTAAAATATGAGCCATTTTTCATGGACTTAGTTTGAAATGGCATATATTCAATCATGTTGCAATACGTTATACTTTATAATTTAAGCATGAAGCTAGAGTTATACATTGTTTGTCCAGAATTTCTTACAATAGAGATGTTCCATTTAAATGCATTTTCTTGAATGCCTTAAGAGGATTTCTTGGGCTATGGAGATAGCTTATTTGGGAAAGTGCTTGCTTATAAGCATGAATATCTAAGCTTGATCCCCAGAAACCTTATGAAAAAGCTGGGTATGATTTGTAATCTTAGTCCTAAAGTAACAAAAACATGTGAATTTCTGGGGCTTACTGGCCAGCTCGCCCAGCCTAGTTAGCTAATTTCAGACCAGTGATAGACCCCATTTCAAAGGTAAATGATGTTCTATGAACAAGACCCAAACTTGTCTGCTGGCCCCATATCACATGCTTCTAAGAGTCATGTGTGTTCAAAATGAAAAAAAGCAAGTGAACAAAACCCAGGGCTTTTGTGTATTTAGTTTTTACAATAAAAAACAAACAAGGGGCGGAGATATGTTTTATCTGTTAAGATGATTGCCCTTAAAGCCTGATGACCAGAGTTTGACTCCCCAGTATCCACTTAAAGCCAGAACCACAAAGTGGTGCATGTGTCCAAAGTTCATTTGCAGCAGCTAAAGACACTGACATGCTCCTTGTCTCTCTCCTAGGCATGGTGGCACACATCTTTAATCCCAGCATGCTACAGGCTGATGTAGGTGGATCACTGTGAGTTTGAGGCCAGTCTGAGACTCCACAGTGAATTCCAAGGTCAGGCTGGGCTAGAATGAAACTCTACCTTGAAAAAAACAAACATCCAAACAATAAATAAAAAGGACTGGAGAGATGGCTCATCATTAAAGGCACTTCTTTGCAAAGCTTGATGGCTTCTATTTGATTCTCCAGTGCCCACATAAAGCCAGATGCACAAAGTGGCACATGTTTCTGGAGTTTGTTTGTAGTGTCAGGAGGCCCTGGTTCATTCATACTCACTCTCTGTGTCTCAAAAGAATAAATAAAATATTAAAAACTAATAGTAATTAAATCACTGAAGTGGGTCTGTGTCTGGGGGTCTTTTGTAGCCCAGGCAAGTCTCATACTTGCTATGGCCTTGAACTCCAAGCCTCTTGCCCCTATCTGCTGGGTGCTGGGATTCAGGCATGGGCCACCATGCTGATTTTGTGCAGTGCTATGGATGGACTTGAGGTGAGGCTTCACCCTGGCCCTGCTTTGCCTTCTTGGTGCTGATGCCACTTTATCCCTCTCACTCACTCCTAACAGAGCGATGCACAAAGCTCTTCCTCAAAGAAGCAGAGTGCAGATCTCGCTTCTGCCTTCTTCTCTTCTGGGCTTAATCTGAGTCTTTCAAAGTCACTGGAGTGTCAAGTGACTAAAGTGAGTTCATCTTCATGTCTGCTTGCTTTGCTCTGCTTTTAAGAATATGGAAGAAAAGACTATTGCCATGATCATAGTTCAGGAGAGATATTAAGATATACTTAACTTTAAACTCTGTTTATCAAAGTGTGTATGTTGTTAGTATGAGAGCATTAGGCAAGTTTTCCTGAGGAGATATGTATAAATGTCCATTCACCCCAGATAGGACACTGATGATAGACCTAAGAAAAGACTCACCAAGTCTAGCTGGGTGTTTGTGGACTACTGATTGGAGAATGGGTGCACAGCTTGATGTGGGAGCTAGCTCCTCATTCTCACAGGCTCTGGACCCAACCATTAGAAAGACTAGCCTCATCTACATAACTCAGCACCATTTGCAGCATCATGCAAGCACCCCTCCCCAACTCATCTTTGGTTCTTTTGGTTCCCATGTGGGAGTCAGTTGTATTATTCTCCTTTTTTCTAGGGTGATGTGAACAAATGTCTATCCCCCCTAAATAGGGCACCAATGACAGAGCAGAGTAATGATTCCAGACAAGTGTAGCTTAGCAAACGAGTGGGTCTGAGTTAGCTGTGGTTATTTGCAGGAGAATAGGTGAGGAGTTACTTACAGGAGTATATGCAAGGGCCTACTTGCAGGGGCTTAGATAAGAGGTCACTTACAGGAGCTTGGGGACCAAAGGCAGCTGCATCTCCAAGAAGCCTACCCCAGCACCAGGGTTTCACACACTTCCTGAGTCTTATGCGTAAGCCTGCCTTCTTCCCCCGGGAGGAAAGTTTCAACTCAGAGGAAACAAACCCAGATGAGATAGGGTATAATGTATTAAAATTGATTCTAAGTTGGTAACCATTGAAACTAGGTGAGAGGTGCATGGGACCATGATTTGATTCTTTCCAACTTTGTACACTTTAGAACTTTCATAGTAAAGTGTGAACAACATTAACAGCAACAATGCCCACAGAGACCTAAGGCCCAGGGATAGTAAGTGACTTTCCCAACATGATAGTAGTTGCAGTCAGGGACAGTTCAGTCTGGACTCTGGACTTCCAATCAAATACAGCTTTCCTTATAACAAGCTGTTTTGTAGGCAAGCCAACCTTCTGGGGCACCAGATCTGCCCAGAGCTTGACGAGCCAAGGGGTCAACTGGGGAATACACCTCAGTGCTACAAATACTCAGACCAGCAACTCATCAGCAAGCAGCCATGTGGCAAATTGGGATTGACTGGGAGCGCTGAGCAGCTGCTGGCCAGGAAGGACTGCCCGGAACTCTTGGCTGCCAGGCACTTAGTCTTTGAGGGTGCCATTTCCAAAGCACACCAGCCTTCAAATCACCTGAACAAATGTGGTTGAAATTTGATCAGCTTTATGTGTAGCTAGCCTTCTCTGGGTTGAATCTTGGGAGTGAGCTATCCATGAGGTCAATGCAGTGATTCCAGTTCCAGGTCTCATGGTGATCAAGGTTATATGACCTGAGCACCAAAGATTTGACAAGAGCTAATATGAGGCATCATTTCCACACTGCTCAGAACAGCGGTTTTACCAGACACTAAAATGAAGACACCAATGTTGCTGGCATTGTGGAGACGTGGATACAGAGTAGGTCTGGGGACAGATGAAAAATAAAAGCTGTAATTAAGATCAGAGGCAACAAACATGGGGATCAGCATGGGGCCAGGCGACAGCATGAACACCAACCAGAGTGGGTAAAGGATGAGCAATACTGCTGCAGTTAATTGAGCAGAGGTCCCTGACTTCTTACTGCACGGGTTCCTGGCTTTTGTTCCTCTAGTTTTAGAGACTTAGGTTCTCCTTGGAGATCATTCATGGCCCTGAAAGGCAGGGCCAGATTTTGCTATGGTCAGTGGCAGTATTTTCATGTTTTCCTAGTCAGCCTTCAAGAATGTTTCCAGCATTTGTTTCTCATGGACACATATGGCTTCCTCCTGGCCAGTTCTATTTCCAATAGCATCCCATATTTTCTTAAAAACTGGCCACTCTGTCACCATACATAATGGTAGTAGAATTATTAAATGCATATACATCTCACTTGTGCTAACCTCTTTCCAGTGGTTATAGGATATAGCAGTTTTGACCTGTGGCAATTGTGGCATCCTGAAAACAACAGCTGTTGGACCATGTGCTTTAAAGCCCTAAAAAGGTTGGAGTATCCTGTCCTTTTAAATGTCAGAAACTTTCTTCATTACTCTAACTTGTCTCTAAAAGATTCTATAATCTATACCTTTATCTTTTTTTACTTAACTTGGTATTGGCTTATGTTATATACAACCAAACCTCAATTACATTCTGTTATAAGTAATAGCAAGTTACTAAAAAGAAAAAGGAATACTTGAGGATATTAAATAAATACTAACTTAGTATGGGGCAGGGCTGAAATTTCAAATCATATGTAGCATACTGCTGGCACATATACTTTAAAAAAAGATAGTCACAATTCTTCCAGAAAAGAAATTATATATGGTCTCAATTTTTAAAAATATAGGAATATATGATGACTACTTCATTTGGTTAAAAACCTATTAGACTATAGAATGGATCAAGACCATTTACTAGAGACTGGGAAAAAGGAAACTGGTCTCCCTCTCTCTTTTTTTTTCCTCTCCCTTCTTCTTTATTTCCTTTATGACACAGGTAATTGCTAGGTAACCTGGATCCTTCTGCCTCAGCTTCTCAAATGCTGGGATTACATATCACATATTATAGGCATGTACCGCCATGTCTGGATCAAGTCTTCCTTATTCATAGGTTATACATAAGGTCTTTTCATTTTCTTAGGTTTGTTTACATAGGTCTGTCTTGGCAACAATTATGGTCTGAATTGTGCCCACTTCCAAATATGTTGAAGCCTTGACACTGAGTGTGACTTTACATATAAACCAGGGCATTAAAGAGGTACTTAATAACAAATGGGGCCTCCTTCAATAGGAATGGTGTTCATGGAGGAAGAAGCAGACCCAGGGATCTCCCCAGACCCTCCTCATGTGGAAAGGTTGTATGAGGACTCAGCTGCAGGGCCAGTACCTACTGACCATGAAGAGGCACTTCATTGGAAAACCTCTAGAACTAGGAGAAAATGAGTTTTGCTGTTTATACACTTATTCTGTAATATTTTGAAATGGCAGCCTACGAGAACTAGGACTCCCCCTGCTTGGATTTCAATAGCTCAGTAGTGCCCCTTGTCCACAGTTTTAGTTATTCCTTGTCAATCATGGTCTGAAAACATCAATGGGCATTTTCAGAAATACACAATTTAGAAGTTTTAACTTGTACACTATTTTCAGAAACATGACGGAATCTTGGACCATTCTGCTGTGCCCTCTTGTATGGGACATGAGCTGTCCTTTGAGGGTCTCTGTCCATGAAGCACGCACTACCTGCCCCGTGGCACTACATGAGCCGTCCTTTGCGTGTCCCTGTCCATGAAGCGCACACTACCTGCCCCGTGGCACTACATGAGCCGTCCTTTGCGTGTCCCTGTCCATGAAGCGCACACTACCTGCCCCGTGGCACTACATGAGCCATCCTTTGCGTGTCCCTGTCCATGAAGCGCACTACCTGCCCCGTGGCACTACATGAGCCGTCCTTTGCGGGTCTCTGTCCGTGAAGCATGCACTACCTGCCCTGTGGCACTACACAGCTTCATACTCATGCATGCTTTCTTACAGTGTAGTGTGACAGTCGTTCTGCTTTAGTCACATTACTAAGGCCTTATTATGCCTGATGTGCAAGTTGTACTTTGTTATAGGTATGAGCACAATAACATAAACGTGTTATATTGAAGGTTTGGTGCTATCAGTAGTTTCAGGCATGTACTGGGGTGTCTGCTATGACTAAATTCAACTATAACCCTGACTTCTTAGGCTCTCAACCGTCCCCCCTTCCTTAACCCACTGTATGCTGGTAGCTGCCCCATGTGGCAGAAAGAAAGAATGACCACAACAAGGCCTCAAACTTCTGCAAAGGAACTCCAGATGCATTTATCACCTTGTGCAGCTGGCTTACATAGGTACTGGGGACTCAATCCTGGGTCCTTGGGTATTGCAAGCAAGTGCTTTAACTACTAAGCCATCTCTCTAGTCCTTATTTTCCACTTTTTATTTTATTTTATTTTTTTGAGGTAGGGTCTTGTTTTTGCCCAGACTGACCTAGAATTCACTATGTAGTCTCAGGATGGCCTTGAACTCATAGCAATCCTCCTACCTCTACCCCCTGAGTGCTGGGATTAAAGGTGTGTGACACTCTCGTCCTCATTTTCATTTTTTATTTTAATCCCACAATCATATAGGGCTTAATTGCAAAAAGAGCTTCAAGAAGCTAGATACACTGAAGGGGAGGGTTTTCAGCATTTATTAGTACATTTGTTTGCTTGTTTGTTTTTGCAGTGCTGGACATGGCCTGGCACATACAGGATAAGAACTCTACTACAAAGCTATTTCCCCAGACTTCAGTGCGTAGGAATTTGTTTATTTTATCTGCGGAGAATAAGGCACATTTCTCTGAAACCAGAGCAATAGAAAGAAACACAAGTGATTTGTAGGAGTACTGGAATTGTCTCATTTTGACCTAATGAACACACATCACTCTCACTGTAGCCAATGTTAACGAACAATCTTAAATAAGAAAATATATTTAAAAGCACCAGCCTCTCTCAGATTCTGGGCTTGGAATAGAGAAGGTCTGAATACAAACCATTTCTTAGGCCCAAGATATATTTTAACACCAGGAAAACCTGGTGGGATCTGAAACATTAGGGAGAGACAGGGTTACTTTGGAACTCCAGGCTAAGGGAGAGAGAGAGTGAGCTCTAGAATGTGGGGAAGAGAAGGGAGATGTGCTCTAGAAGTTGATGAAAGAGAGGCTTTAAGAGCTATGACAAGAGGAAAAGGGGGACTGCCCTGAGTGAGAGAGTCCTGGTGTGATGTAATGCACGGGGTCGGGGGCTGGAGAAGGTGGCTTTCACTCTTCTCAGCCCACGGGGATTCAGTTACCATAACAGTGGCTGGTTCCAGCATCCCAGACCAATTCTGGGCATGGCTAGGTGGATGGAGGAAAAGAGGGGAAGAAGGAGAAGACAGCTCTTGAATTCTTACAACAACCTCCTCAAAAGAAGTTTTACCCATCTTCAACCCTACTCTTGGCCTATTTCTCTTTCCTTATACTATGAATAAAGTTTGAAAATTGATAGCATATGAAAGCGGTAGAGATACAATATTCCTGAGAGATGATTTTTTATTTTTTATTTTTTCAAGACTAGTAAGAGCTAGTTGGGCAGTGAAGTTTGAGAGCCTTTTCTGGCACTTGGACTTAATGCATGTGGCTAAGGCTCTGGAAAACTGAGTCACCAAAGAAGCACCCAAAAGAGTGGCTCTTGAGTTCATGGGCGTAGGTTGAAAAGGGATTAAGGAATACAGAAGAGGGTGACCAAGCAGAAGTAGATTTGTTAAGGAAATAGCTAAAAGGATGCCAAAGCCAGAGGGGCAATAAAAGAAACAGAGGAAAGGAGAGAGAGAGAGAGAGAGAGAGAGAGAGAGAGAGAGAGAGAGAGAGAGAGAGGGAAGTGCGAGGAGGGAGATGGGCAAGCGAGCTATTCACGGAGCTACTGTACTGTCTCACGGGACAGAGAAGGAGGCGACGTTGATCCTCAGGAGCATCACAGAGGGCTTCCTGGTAGTGAGTGGCTTACTAGCTCTGCTCATGGTCTGTGGCCCAATGGGGAGCTGATTGTGCATTGCTCAGCCAAACAGGAATGGCACATATCATGGCTACTTTGTCCTTCCCCCTCCTGGCTGGTTGTAGGAGTTCTGAAGGTCGCTGACTGAGTCGTTTTCCATTTGGTCTCCTCGTGCTATGTGACTGTCTTGTACTTCACCATAGGCTCTCACCTTACTGCCTAGAGGAGCTAATTCCTACCTTACTAAGGTGTAGCTCAATGATGGAGTGCTTGCTGAGCATACTCAGGGCCTGTGTTTGATGTTCAGAGCGATAAAACAACAATAATATAAACAAAATAAGAGTTTAGAATGAAGGGAACCTGGTGGGTTCAGAGTAATGTCTGGCTTGCTGATAGGCAAGCGAGCAGAAGACAGACAGCCATGAGTTCACAGCGCAGACAGGACCTCAAGGGGAGTTACGGGGGGAGGTGCGGGATGATGCTAGAACTCCCCGAGGTTAGAATGTTTGCTTGGAAAGTAGGAGGAATTACCTGATAACCCTCATAACCTGCTTGTTACTCTTGTAATGTAAAGGATATAACTAATAAAGTGAAAAGCTGACTCCCTCTCCAAGGACATCCAGCTAAGATGTGTTTTTATCTTCACAACACAGGAAAACAACCCTTTTTTCCCAGTTCCTGATGCATACCAGCTCAGCACTGGGCTCTAATGTTTGCTGGGTGGAGTGGGAAATAAGGGCCTGGCCTCTGAACTTCCTAGGAAATTACCTAGCCTTTGAAAGTGTTAAAAAGGTGAGGATTTACACAGTCGGGAGGATTGGATGCTGTTCTCCAGGTCATGTGCATTTCTGTTTCTCCTGATTCTTATCCCAAGATGACTTTTCCTTTCATTTACCCAGGAGGACCTTACTCAAAGGTATTTAAATTTTAAATATGCAAACAGAATAATTCAAACACAAAATAAGTAGCTAACAACAACACAAGCACACACACAACCGTCTTGCCTGACATTGCTGCAAGCCTTATAGGAACCGCTGTGATCAATGAGGCTGCAGGAGACCAGACAAGAGGAGATGTAAACACATACATACGTTGGAGAGACAGAAACCTTTCAAAGAGAATACATATGCCACATTTTATTAGGAAATGACATCTTTCCCTGGCTTTTCCTCTTTCATATGCTGGCCGTGGCAAGCACAGTGAAGAGAGGTGATGAAAGAATTAACTCCAGCTGGAGAAACATTATAGATGAAATGCTTCTTTGAAACACCCACCTTTAAATACCACAAGTTCAATGTGATACAGAACTCAAAAGGGAAGGGTTTGAATGGCCAGGTTGTTTGTCCATACGTGGAGCTCTTTTATACAAAGAAAAATGTAAGAATGAATTTGATATTACTTCCATAAATTGGCAGTTTAACAACAGACTCAACGGAGAGAACCACACTTGTCTTAGTGTTAATAAATTTACCTTCGGAGGAGTTTTTTCTTTCGCCTCCCCTCCCTCCACCCCCCTGCCCTTGTAGATTCATTCCGAGCTGTTACACCTCCATCTCTGTGTAAAGCCAGCTCCCCCCCACCGAAAGGGTGCATAACCAGAGGAAGAACAAGTCGATGGGATTAGCACATTATGAAGAGTAAAGAGAAGCTTTCAGCTCTCTGCCACAGATGATATTTATCACATTTTTCACCAGCAGCTCTAATAACAGTGCAGAGATAAAATAGGCTTGATGCATTTCTCCTGTACAGAGAATTTTACAACAGAAATCCAGGAGACCGAAACACACACTTCTCCCCTCTTGCAGTTTTTATTAGTCTTCAAAAGAGGGAGGTGTGGGGGGTGGGGGAGACTATTTCTATAAAAGTGGGCTTGAATTTTCTGTCTGTTATGCTAATATATTCATAGAGAAAGCTGGTGCCGAGGGCGGTTCTCCAATTAAGACAAATGAGGCACATTGAATTTCTCCCTCAGGGCACAGCAGGGGTGCTGGCAAAATCTACTTTATTCTTTTCTGTCAGGACTGAACTGGAAACAAAAGCATGAAAATTCAACACATCCACTTACAGAATAATAAAGGCTGTTGTTTAAAGCGTGAAGAGTTTTGGCACCCTTCTGGGCCCGTATGCAAATCGCTCTTCCTCTCAACTGCTAGCACACCATCGGCCTTGGAAATTAAAGATGGTCTTGGTCGGTTAACAGCTGAGAGAAGAGCAGCCTGAAACTCAATTAGATTTGTATTAAGCAAATAAATCAGGACTGACTGATATTGGCTAAACTAAAGTGTATTATGGGCTCGCAGTAATTCTAATTTGATTGACAAATATATGTGCCATGTTATTAAGCTAAATGAAAGATAAGAATCCTATTTTTTTAGTTAAAGATTTTGTCCCAGCAAACAATCCTTTCTTCTGTCGCAAACTGGGTCGAACAATGAACAGACGCCAGTAACTTTTCAACTTGTTGCTGTTTCTACCCTGCGCCCTCGAACATGGGAAATCCGTTTTCTGTTACAGGCAAAAACTTCAAGAGAAAATTATCCTGCCGGAAGACATTTGCTTTCACACTCTGTTTAGTGACAGCTCGACACGTGTACGTGGTGTGAGGAGGCACCACAGTCTCCACTAAGGAGAAGCGCACAAGTGGGGCCAAAGCAGACGTCCTTCCTTCAGAACTCTGGCGCCCTTCTGTCCTAGAGCCCCAGCGGAGGTTCAAGACCAGAAGGGAAGACTAGAGGGTATTTGAAGAAGTAGCGCGCAGGTGTTGGGGTGTGACTGCATGCGTGGGAGAACCTCCTTCAAGAGAAGCATTTGGAGGGTTGCTTTTTCTTTCTGTCTGTCTGTCTCTCTGTCTGTCTGTCTTCCTTTTTTTTTTCTTTTTTTTTTTTTCAAGGTAGGGTCTCACTCTATCCCAGGCTGATCTGGAATTCACTGTGTAGTATTAGGGTGGCCTCAAACTCATGGTGATCCTCCTACCTCTGCCTCCCAAATACTGAGATTAAAGGTGTGTGCTGCCACACCTGGCTTGGAGAGTTTCTTTTTAACTTTTTAATATTTCCTTTGATGTTAACTCATACAAACTGTCTGGAGATGTAGTTCATCACATGTAACACACTGCTACCTTAAGAAATAACTACTAACGTGTAGTTCATCACATATAACACACCATCCCATTGACAAATAACACAAGAAGTGTTATGAGGGTGTTGCTCAGGCCTCCCTTCCACTCCCCAGACCTTTTGATCTCTGTCAAAATACTTTATATGAGACACAGAGTGTAGTATAGACAATTAGAAAATAGTTAGAGACAATATGAAATACTCTTGAGGGTGTGAGTGGGCTGTGGTCAAAGATAGCCACTGCAGAGACAAACGTTTTCATAAAGTGAGTGGACAATGGCCAGAGATAATACTGCGCTGACTTTACAGTGTTTTCTGAAGTTTCTGGAACAGGCAGCTTTGCTGAGGGCAGTGCTTCTGCCTGGTGATTAACAGGCCTATTTGAGTCAACTCTTTTTTTTTTTTTAATTATTTATTTATTTGAGAGCAACAGACACAGAGAGAAAGACAGATAGAGGGAGAGAGAGAGAATGGGCGCGCCAGGGCTTCCAGCCTCTGCAAACGAACTCCAGACGCGTGCACCCCCTTGTGCATCTGGCCAACGTGGGACCTGGGGAACCGAGCCTCGAACCGGGGTCCTTAGGCTTCACAGGCAAGCGCTTAACCGCTAAGCCATCTCTCCAGCCCCTATTTGAGTCAACTCTTAACTGATACATGTCTTTGTTGCTTTTTGTTTTTTGTTTTTAACCAGAAACTTTCCTGTTAGATAGCTATCAGGTTTGTGGTTCATAATCAAGGACTCTGAGAAGGATAATTTTTTGAACCCAGTTTTATTTAAAGCCAGAGAAAGAGAGAAAGTTGCAGGGTTTGGAGCAGGAGGGGAGGGGAACTCTGAACTAGGAGCAAAGAGAAAGATGGAAGGAAGATGGAGAGGGGAAGGAAGAAGAGTCGGCCCTGAGGTACCTGGGTACAGGGAAGGGACTGACTGAGCCTGCTGGCTGGACTCCTGGTTGAACTCCTGTGGGGAAGTGAGGCTGGATCAATAGGTAATAGGTGGGAGAAATTTGTTGGCCTCTCTGCTCAGATGCAGAAAGGGTCAATTACCATAATAGTAGTCAGGGCTTCTAAGGATATACAGGGAAGGGGCAAAAACAACTGTCTTTGAAATACCAATTACTACACCAGGAGGTAGTTGCAGACCTCCCCCTGTATGCCTCTGAGTGTGGTGGGGTGGAAGGAGGGGAGGGAGGATATTCTGAAACTTACATTTCAGCAGTTTTGTTTGCATAAATAAATAGAGACAACTTTATAGGAAGAGGAAAGGGGAAGGATGCCTCGTGGGGTCACGGGGTGCTGGATTGTGTCTTACTGCATCCTGCTGTATTTGGGCCATGTGGGGTCATGAGGCTTCCTCTTTTCATAGTGTCCAGTTCAGAGGTTGATAGATTACTGCATCAGAGGGGCATTATCTTTGTGAATCCATGTGGCTTTTTGGACCATCATCTGGAAGAGTCTAGTTTACAGATGAATGGTATTAGAAAGTGGTATTAAAGGGGTGATCACAGGTGTGAGCCAGGAGACCCAGGAGGAATTCAAAATCTTTTTTTCCCAGGACTCATTTTTCTCAACACAGAGTGATAGCGGCCCCTGTCCAAGGCTGAAGTGTGACAGCAGGATTGGGCTTTAAAGCATGTCAATCATAACCCTTGTGGTAGTTTATTTTCTCCGGGAGCCATTCTCTACCAAGAAATACAGTTTTATAGCCACTTACTGGGAAAAGGCACATCAAAATGAAAAGAATGAAAATGGTATTGTCACTCCTTGCCCACCACTCTGAATGTGCAGTTAATTTTTTTTTTTATTGTTGTTGATGATAAGTTGGATTTCTCAGACAAGCTCATGATACAACGCAGGCTGGCCTTCAAATCATGATTATCCTGCCTCAGTTTCCCATGTGCTGGGATCACAGCCATGTCTAGCTTTGTGTATTTTGGGTAGAGGAACATTGCCAGATCCTATTATCAACTGTCCAAATTAAAGCAAATCATATCTGGCAGGATATACATATCTTTTTTTGTTTGTTTGTTTTTATGGTAGGTTTCACTCTAGTCCAGGCTGACCTGGAATTCACCATGTAGTCTCAGGGTGGCCTCGAAGTCACGGTGATCTTCCTACCTGTGCCTCCCGAGTGCTGGGATTAAAGGCATGTGTACCACACCTGGCTATGTATTATATATCTTAAGTTCATATTTAAAGTACATATCTGGGGGCCGGGGAGATGGCTCAGTGGTTAAAAGTGTTAAAAGTGCAAGCTTGAAAACCAGATTTCAGATCCCTCAAGCCCATGTAAAGGGGAGTGTAAGCAGTGCACACGTCCGTAATCTCAATGCTTAGGAGGTGAGTTAGAAGAATCCTAAAGCTCACTGGCCAGTTAATCTGGTGTTCCCAGTGGTAAAAACCAACAAGACAGAGCCTGTTTGAAACAAGTTGAAAGTCAAAGACATCCCAAGGTTGTCCTTTGATCTTTACAAGTGTGCCATGGAGCCCAAGCGCGCACATACGCACACACATACACACACACACTCACACTCACCATTCACACACACACTAAGGTTTATCTACATCCCCCCAAAGTGACAGGGCAGGGAGTGAGAAAAGGCAGGCTTCCACAGCATAGATTGGCCCCGGGAAAACGAGAGCACTTAGCTCCTTAAAGCCTAGCTCATCAGAGTGAAGCTATCATTCGTTAGCAACAGTGGCAGCTTCCCTGTGTGCTGTTCGGGAACAAACTGAGACGGACTTTTAGAAGACCTTTGGGACGATACCATGCAGTCTCTCACAACTCTGCTCTCCTTCCCCGTAGTCCTTGCTGCAAACCAGATCCAATGGCGCTATGCAATTCTGTGATCCCTTGAAGAGCAGGTTATGTGTGTTTTCGTTTATTATATTGACCTTTCTATGATCTACTTTCTTTTTGCTGTGAGAGAATGGCTGACAAGAAGCAACTTAAATCTCAATGGTTTACATTGGCTGAAGTTTCAAGGAACTACAGTCTATAATGGTGGCAAAGACACGGCAACCAATGCACAAAGCAGCTGATCTCGTTCAAGCCACAGGTAGGAAGAAAGAGAGATTAATGCTGATGCTCAGCTCCATTTCTTTCTTTAATCCGTTGTGGCCAGAGCCGTGGAATGCTGCCACCTACACTTCAGGAAGGTCCTTCCGCCTCAGTTATTCTAGTCTAGATACTCCTTCACAGACATGCCCGGAGCTTTGTTTCTTAGATCAAGTTGACACTCAGTACTAACGATCACTACCCGTCACCTTGACCTCATCAGTGTCCTGTGGGAAGCAAATGAGACAGTGCACAGCTCCTGCTGCAGAGGAGAAATCCAGCCCATCAGTAAAGGAGTTTAGTTTGTCTCCATAGCCTCTGGTCTTGACCCCCAAGGCAGGTTACATTGAGGTGGGATAGAGGTGGGAGGAGTTGTGCGCTCTGAGAAAAGCAGAAGTGTCCCTGGAACAGGTGTCTTCTGAGCTGGCATGATCAAAGCTTTTCATCCATCAAAAAAGGATACCTGAGCCTGGCGTGGTGGCGCTCGTCTTTAATCCCAGCACTTGGGAGGCAGAGGTAGGAGAGTCACCGTGAATTCGAGGACACCCTGAGATTATATCGTTAATTCTGGTCAGCCTGAACCAGAATGAGACCCTACCTCAAAAAAAAATTTCAACAAGGATACCTGGGGGCTGGGGAAATGGCTTAGTGGTTAAGGTATTTGCCTGTTAAGCCAAAGGACCAAGGTTCAGTTCTCCAGGATCCGCATAAGCCAGATGCACAAGATGGCACATGCATTTGGAGTTTGTTTGCAGCAACTGAAGGCCCTGGCATGTCCATTCTCTCTCTTTCTCTGTCTGTATCTCTCTGCCTCTCTCCCAAATAAATAACTACAAGTAAAAAACCAATTAACAAACAAAAAATAAGGCTAGCTGGGGCTGGAGTGAGCGATGTGTCAGCAGTTAAGGCATTGCTGGCAATGTCTACAGACTCAGTTTGATCCCCTAGTACTCACGTAAAGCCAGATGCACGAGGTGACACTTGTGTCTAGACTTTGTGTGCAGGGGCTAAAGGTCCTGGTGCACCTATTTACTTTCTTTCAACCTGCCTCTTTCTCTCTGTGTGTGTTTCTATGTCTCATAAATAACTAAATACATGAACTAACAAATAAATGAACAAGTATTTTTTTGTTTTTTTTTTAAAGAATAGTTGGCTTTCAAATAGCAATGGTTGTAAGTTTAGCTCAAAGGCCAGACACAAGGACTCTGTCTTCTGCTCAAGTCAGAGTGCTGCCTCCCTTCATGCATTCTGGGGCAGCCTTCCCAGCTTCTCTATGCTCACTGGGCCCTGCTTGATAGGCTTTGCTTTTTCAACAGTTATGTTCACTGTTTCATTCCCAAAGTGTACCTTAGTTTGAGAAAGTTAGGAAAACACTTTTTCACATAGTAATGCATTCTATGAAGTGTCCTTGTTCTTTGAACTTTATTTTGAAGACATGTATATTCTCATCTGCAGACCCATAGTCATTGTGTCTCATTTTGTGAGGAGTGGGAATAATACACTTAAAGCAAGAAAACAGTGACCAACCCTTGATTTCTGTGTTTCTCCTTCATCCTATGTGTTTTTCAAGGAGTCTAAGTGTAGATATTCCTCTCATATCAAGACTGATAGGTTCGATTCCAGATTCCAGACCATTGTTCAGGGAGCTGAGAACAGACAGGCTGGAGCCACAGTGAGCTGTAGATGAGGAGTGGTCACTTTAGCATGGGGCACATCACAGTTCTAGGTTATACACAGAAATTCAAAGAAAAATATTTTCTCATTTTTTTAACTTTAGATATTTTTTAAAGGAGAAAAATTACACTAAATTGAATGTCTTTCTTTTTATTGTTGAAAGATTTCAAAAACACCTAGGAAGATGTTTATGTATAAATTTTATGGAAAAAATGTAAAAATGGAAGTGCTAATCCTCAACTTAAAAGCACATAAATTATGCATGTACACATAAAATGACGTTCTTCTTTATTTTGAGGCAGGGGTCTTCCTGCATTGCATAGGTTGGCCTCAAACTCATGTTCCTTTGCCTTAGCCTCTCCAGTGGTAGGGTTGCAGGTGTGCATGACCAAGCCCAGTCAAGTTTATATTCTCAGCAGAAATGAATCATAATTGAACAGTCAAGCAGAAGGCTCAGGGCTATTTCAACCACATGTAAACTAGATGAAGATAGAAAAAGAAAAAGCTAACCACATAAATTGATTACTGGCATAATTATTTTTTACTCTTCAGAGAAAAATGAAAGTATATACATACACAGAGTAAATACACATGTTGAGACCTACAATAGATACATATAAGAACATATACCTATAGAGAGAGGGGGGTATGTGGATATAGTCTATACATACACAGAGTAAATACATATATGATACATACAATAGATACATACAAGAACATACACCTAGAGAGAGAGGGAGTCTGTAGATAGAGCCAACTCTTTCTTTTTTCTTTTTTTCGAGTTAGAGTCTCACTTTAGACCTTGCTGACCTGGAATTCACTATGTCATCTCAGGGTGGCCTTAAACTCATGGCGATCCTCCTACCTCTGCCTTCAGCATGCTGGAATTAAAGGTGTTAACCACCATGCCCAGCCACTTTCTCTGTTTTGTATTGCTGACTACAAAAAAGAACACTAATAAGCCTGTATAATGAAGTGACAACCAGAATGAACACTATGGTAAGCATCCTGACCCATTGTTTTCGTTTTATTTTCTCTATAAGTTGAAAGCCTAACATGTATAATAGCAACAGATTGTGACTTGCAGTCATTCATACCAAAAGCCCATTCATAGCCAAGCATCTAGCGTAATTATTTATAAAATTAAAAGCAGACAGGTCACAAATTACAGTTTTCAGCCTACTTCCCTGTTTTACATGGCAAGATAAAATCATTTCTGTTTCATTGCTTGGATTGAGAGCTTTTGAGACTTCTGACTTAGGGGCTCAGAAACAGTTCCTACACTAAGACTTTAATATAGCACTTCAGATGGGCTGCTTTGTCAACAAGACGCACAACACAGACTATGAATAAATTGTTCATCACCAATTAAATTTCAACATTAAGCTTTGTACTTTTCTATGAAAAGTTTGCCATCATAGTCCTTTCTTTCTCTTTCACTTCATTTCATTTCATTTCTTTCTTTTTTTAAAATAAGGTTTCACTCTGTAGTTTAGGCTGGCCTCTAATTCATCAGGCTCCTGACTCAGTTTCCTCAACAGTGGGTTTATAAACTTTTGTCACCACACCCAGAAAAGTTTTCTTTCAAAGAATCTATGTACAAGTTGACAAATAAAATTAGTATATATCTATAGTAAACCACCATCGTGATTTGCTATGTGCATTCAATGTAAAATGGTTAAATCAATGTTCTTGTATGTATGTATGTATTATGTATGTATGCATGTAAGTATGTATATGCAGACACACACACCTTGTGGTTTGCATATATGAGGCCAAGTGACAGCTCTTAATTTGGGCCTTGCCTCACTTCCCAGCTCATCTAAGGCAGGACTTTTCTGGATCACAGTTATCTGTGGTTCTTTCTGCTACACTCGCCCAGAGCCCTTGGGACATTGTCATGTCTTCACCTCCCATCTCGCTGTCCGTGTGCTGGGATGGCGGAAGTCCTCCACAGCCTCATGTGCTCGATATGGGGTTTTAGAATAAACTGGGTACTTAGGCTTGAGTTGGCAAGCACTTTAACCACCAAATCATCTCTTCAGCCAAGTTTTTAACATATACTATAACTTCACATGTTGTGGTGAGAACACATTGTTCTACAATCTTAGTGATTTTGAAAGTACAATATGTTGTGGCTGTCTACATTTATCATGATACAAAAACACCTCTTGGGTGGATACTTATGGTCTAACTAAATCTTTTTATCCTTTTACCAATATATCTCTGATTCACCTGTCTTGTAGCCTCTGATTATACCATTCTACTCTCCATAACTTTAATCTTTTTAGATTCAACATGTAAGGAAGGCCATGGGATATTTGTCTTTGTCTTTTTATGTCTGGTTTCTTTTATTTAGCATATTATCCTCCAGGTTAATATGTGTTGCCATGGACTTCCTAGAAATAACAGGATGTTCACATTGGATAAAACAAACTGCTCTGGGTCTAGGGTGGTAATTTCAGATTTTTTTCAAATGCAAGACTCATTTAATTCTTTCATAAAATGAGCCACCATGAGAACATGTCAAAAGATTGGTGTTTAGTCTTTTATGTGGTCAATAAAAAGAAACATGGTACACGTTCAGAACAAACACATACAAAATAATATGCACCATGGAGTTCATGATAGAGAACGACTAAATTCTCAAATACATTTCTAAGATTAGAGGCACTCAGGCACCCACAGAAAATATTGGTCAAAATCTTCAAATATCATATTTATCTTTGGTTTTTGATTTTTGATATTTTGATATATATTTTTTTTTTAGATAGGGTTTCACTCTAGCCTAGGCTGATCTGGAATTCACTGTGTTGTCTCAGGGTGGTCTCGAACTCATAGTGATTCTCCTACCTCAGCCTCCCGAGTGCTGGGATTAAAGACATGCGCCACCATGGACAAACTTATATTTATCTTTAATTACTGACATCTGGTCATATTTAGCTTATATTATTTTCACGTCATTAGAAAATGAAGTATTTGTGCAAAAATGGAAATGCTTTTTTTTGTCCACATGGAATTCACTGGTCACAGCTAAATTACATGAGGAAACACCCAGATTGGCTAAACATTTTTATTTTCTCAGCTGGACTTTGCACATGTCTACAGGAATATCTGTACAAGCAGCATACAGTTGTGTTCAAGACATGAGATTTCAGAACAAGTTTTTATAAAACCCTCTATTTTCTGCAGCTTGAGCTTAAAGCCAAGGCAAAATTTAGATTTCTTCTATCTCCTCAATGAAGCCTACCGTGAATAAAGCCAAGTCTATAAGAGTCCATTTACAACGTGATCTTTGTATGGCATTCAACGTGACTGAAAATATGACACTTGACAAAGGACACGCAGCTGAAAACGCCCGCCGCCAGCAGCTCTGCACTGACAAGGGAAGGCAACTGGTAATGAATTCTTTTAACATGGAATTCAAATCTCAGCATTGAATGTTGCCCATTATTGGAGTTCAAAGGCAACTATCTCTAGAATTGTTCTTTGAATGCTTGTTGGATGGTTTTAGTTGTTCTTTTCTTGTAGGCACACAATTGTTGTCTTGATCTTGTGATAAAAAGAGCTTCGCTGGGTCTTTGTAGTAAACCCAGTTGGCTTGGTAACATGGCTGTAGTCAGAATTCCAAAGTGGGGAAACAAAGGCTTAGAAATTATTGGCTGAGAACTGTTTGTTCAGGACTGTGGGAATCTTACCAGGGCCTGTAGAACCAATGGACTCTCTTCATTAGATCCACATTCATCCAGAAACTCCCTAGTTCTTTGCCCTTTTGTCTTCTTTTTCCCCAAACTACAGCTTTAACCACAATGAAAACAAATGTGGCAACCTCTTTAAAGTCATTTTGTCCCAAAATTCCCAGAGTGCTGTAACTCTTCCTCTTCGCGCCATAATTCCTGAAGAATGGCATGGGCTTACTCCACATTATATTTACTTCCATAAAATGGTGTGTCAAGGGGCAAGGCTTTACTTAAAAGGAAAAGATAATGCTGCCTTTGGACCAAATTACATGGTGGCCTATCTTTCTCCGTCTAGCTGTCTAGTCATGTTCATCTTTTCAACTTAATTAAACAAGTGCAATCCAGAGTGACTATTTGAAACAGTATGGTCTAAAAATTGAGTTCGAGTGGAAGTATAATCCAGTAAAAATTAATTTCACTGAAGCATACCTCATAAAAGAAAGAGAAGATATTTTTTTTAAAAAAATATTTTATTTTTATTTACTTATTTATCTGACAGAGAAAGAGGGAGAGAGAGAGAGAGAATGGGCACAACAGGGCCTCCAGCCACTGCAAAGGACTCCAGATGCATGCGGCCCCTTGTGCATCTGGCTAACGTGGGTCCTGGGGAATCAAGCCTAGTTCCTTTGGTTTTTCAGGCAAATGCCTTAACCACTAAGCCATCCCTCCAGCCCAAGAAGACAGTTTTTTACATATTTATCCATCACTGGCTGTAGAGGTTTCCTGAGGCCAGGCAACACTATCCCCTCTGATTATACATTTGTGACTTTGTGTGTCTATAACACAGGTTGAATTCAGCAGAGTTCACATGAATAGATTAACTGCAGAAAAGCTTTATCAGCAGGGGTCACGGGAAGCATGTGGAAGCCTGGATAAACATTTTTAAAAGCAAAAACCATTCAAGTTTTTCTAAAAGCAGGGCATTTATAGCAGCAGCATCAACCACAACCACAGCCATAATGAGCTGGGGAACTGCTGGCTCAGGGTTCCTGCGATGGTAGGACTGAATGCTTTTCTCTCTTCATCTCCCATGATTGCTTTTTTTTTTGGGGGGGATGCCTAAACACTGTAAAACAATGAAGTTGAGAACTGAAGAGTTCTAAGTGTTGTTCTATGAGAAAAGTGCGTAGAAGGACAGGCAGCAGTTCAGATGCACTGAACTTCAGATGATTTAGGCTTAGCCGTTAGGTCTGGAAAACATTAGCAATGGTAAAAGTAAATCCCTCCTGGGAGGGCCTTGCCCACCCTGCTCACAGCCGATGGATGTCTTCCCTAATGTGGCTGCGCACTCACAACCATGACCATGTCGTTTTCTCCCTAGTCTAAGCCTCCTTGGAAATTTCCTCCTGAAACTCACAGTTCCTTAACATTGTTCTGTGAAAGTCAAATGTGCTGCTGGCCCCAGAGTTATGGGTTACAGCTGCTGGCACCTGACTGAGCATATCCTGGCTTCAGGCAAGAAGGAAATCAGGATTGGGGAGAATATCACATCCTGGTTCTTTGGCCAAGGTAAAGTTCTTTTTTTCTGATTAGCAAAGAACTCAGAATTCAAAGTAAACTTCATGATCGAAACTCTGAGAAATTATCTTTGCCTCATTTACCTCTTCCTTGTGTGTGAATGTGCATATGTGTGGATGTGTGTGTATGCATGCAGAGGCAACGGCACAACTTCAGACGTCATTCCTCAGGAACACTCCCTGTCACTGTGTGTGTGTGTCTGTGTAGTTATATGTGGGGTAGGATGTGTGTAGGTGATATGTGTGTATGGCATGTATGCACATGTATGTTTACACCCTGTGCACACATGTGCATACTCCAGAGAACAATACAGGGTGTCCTCGACCATTGCTCATCTGTCAGTTTCCCTGAGACAGACTCTCACTGGTTCTGGAACTTGCAGCTATTATAAGCGCCAACAATTCTCTGCTCCTTGCAGGAGGCTGTCTGGCCAGTGAGCCCCACGGGCCTGTGTAGCCCCACTTCTCCAGCACTAGGCTGTGTGCCATGTGGGTCCCTAGCACGGAGGGCAGGTCAGCATACTTGCAAGGCTAGCACTTTCTTGACTTAACTATCTCCATACTTGTTTTTCTTTTTTATCTTCCCTCTTCTGTTGCTGTCAGGTTCACATTACTGCCAGAAAACACTTCACCAAGAGCAATCTGTGGGGGAGAGGGGTTTATTTTGGTTTATTTGAGGGGAAGCTCCATAGTGGCAGGTGAAAATGATGGCATGAGCAGAGGTAGACAATAGCCACAGGAGAGTGTACCAAAGACTAGTAAGGGGGAGCTAGCTATAACACCCATAAGCCTGCCCCCCAAGAGTACATTGCCTCCTAGGGGTATTTATTCTCAAATCTTCATTAGCTAGGAATCTAGCATTTAGAACACATAAACTTATGGGGGAGACCTGAATCAAATCACCACAGTAGCTTATCCACCCAAACTCCATAATGGCACAGAATAAACATTCATATTGCAAAAGATGGCATTGAGCATAACAAAGAAATACCCAGCCAATACAATATGTATTTTGTTAAATGCTACTCCATTTGCTGAAAATAGGTAAGAAGACACCCCTCCACACACACACACACACACACACACACCACCACCACCACCACCACCAACAACAACAACAACAACAACAACAATGCAAAGAGAACAAACGCATGACGGTTTGGGGAGTGGGAACAGGGCCTCATGCAGCTCTGGCTGACCTGGAACGCGCTCTGTAGGCTAAGCTGGCCTTGTACGTGCAATGACTCTTCTTCCTCTGGTTCGAGAGTGCTGTAATTACAGGGGTGTGCCCCATATCTAGTCACAGAAAAAACAATTTCAACACATCCAAACATCCACGTGGACAACAGGGAGGGAGGGAGAAGAACTGTGGCACTGTACTTACAGAGGGTCTGCCCACTTTCTGGGCCTCAGTTGTTTTCCCCTGCCTTCCCCTTAGGACCCGGGAAGCTTCTCTGAGCACGAATGTTCTATGACATAATAAAGCAAGGTCACTTTTTCCCACATAAGCAAACGAACTTCATTTTAAAATATTATTTATTTTTCAATTTAATTTTACTTGAGAGAGAGAGGAGGAGAGAGAATAGGGGAGTCAGAGCCTTCAGCCACTGTAAAGGCACTCCAGATGCATGCACCACCTTGTGCATCTGGCTTTCATGGGTTCTGGGGAATTGAACCTTGGTCCTTTGGCTTTGCAGGCAAACATTTTAACCGCTAAGCCATCTCTTGAACCCAAACTTCATTTTTAGATTCTGTCTTTGAGCGGATAATTCTGACTTTTTGTTTTATGAGTCAGAGTTACTTTTACCCTGTAGTCTTGGCTGGCCTCAAACTTTTGACAGTCCTCTCACTTTAGCCTCCTGAGAACTAGGATTTAAAGTGTGAGCCTCCACATCACACTTTTCACATATAGATTGTGTCTTAACTAATGGGTTCCCATAGTAGCACATTATTACAATTCTTGCAAAGTTGTATAGACTTTCCCATGGCACTCCAAACATCGTGACCCAGAACAGTTCATAGTGTGGTTCTAAAAATCTGTCTTAAACAAAAATTCTACAGTGAAACATTATGAATGGCCCAAACTATGTTCAATCCAGCAAGAATAAAAGACAATGAGATTTCCATTTTGTCAACTGAACTGTTTCCCCCACTAGGAAAATGCTCAGGCAGGCACGTTAAAGAAGAAATATTTGTTGAATAATCATAAGTACAGTTAAACATTTAATGAAGGTTATTCATACTTAATTAACTTGAATCAAGGAAGTTCAACAAATCTGTTTGATTCTGTTTCTCACACAGTGGTATCTCCAGGGAAAATCTGATCCTCTATAGACTATACACCTTTATATAATTCTCTATTTTTTGAAACAAAGTCTGGTACAGTATGTCAGGCTGGTCTTAAACTCACTGGGTAGCAGATGATGACCTTGAACTTCTGTTCTTCCTGTCTCTACCCTCAAGTATGGGAATTACAGGCCTGTGCCACCTAGCTCATGTGGTGCTGTAGATTAACATGGTGGCGCTCACCTTTAATCCCAGCACTTGGGAGGCAGAGATAGGAGGATCCCCATGAGTTCAAGGCCACCCTGAGACTACACAGTGAATTCCAGGTCAGCCTAAGCTAAAGTGAGACCCTACCTCGAGAAAATAATAATAATAATAATAATAAAACTTTTTTAAAAAGAGAGGGCTTCATGACATAGACAAGCACTCTATCCACTGAGCTACGTGGCCAGCTCTACTTATTCAAGTTTGGAAAACATGGACAGTACTGCCAATTGTATATTTTCTTAAGCATATAAAACATATTTTCTTGTGACACTTCAGCCTCCATCTCCACTACACACACACACACACACACACACACACACACAGTAGAAAAATCCAGTTTTTCCCTATTTGTAAATTTATTGCTAATCTATACCTGAGTTCCTTCTTTGAATTCTCCTATTGACAAATTTAAAATCTTACTAGTTCTTAACTTTTTAATTTAACAAATTAAATATAATCTTTGACCTATTCACTCTATATTTGTATCAGAGTTATTATTTTATGTCTTTAACATTTGAGATTAAGAAAAATTTGGAAATGTGTCTTCTGAATGAATGTGATTTAACTTGTCAACACATGACTCAGATGTAGTCTTTTTTACGTCCCTGGATCTGCTTGCTCTTCTGGGAACACTGGATGAACTAGTGTCTAGGAAGGACAATGGCATGTCAACAAAGGAGAGAGAGAGAGAGGCCAGGATGAGTAAAAATATGGGCAAATACTGGATATCAAACTCTAAAAATATCACAGGGGGGTATTCCCTTAGAAGAAGTCACTTCTTAGTTGATTCTGAGTCAATATCCACTCTAAGTTGACTTCCATTTGTGTAGTTCAGGGTCAGTTAGTTCCACTGGTTAACCAGGGTACTCAAAGTGAGAAAATCTTTGAATCCAAAGGCATTATTTTTGAGATTGAAAGAGCTTATTCAATGCTAGAATCCATCAAAAGAAGATAGAATCATATTTGAAGACAATGAACAACTAAAAGTAGGAAAAGGAGAAATATTTTGTAGGCAAGAAATTTTTGAGGGTTGAGTGGGTCAAGAGGCAGATGGGTGGCTTTATGCCTTGTGCTCTAGTGCTTAGAGTGGGTGATACTGCGCCTTCCCATCATAAAATGATGCTAAAGTCTTCCAGTCAAACTTCCGTGTTCTCAAAAATTGGCCTCCTTGAGCTTGGTAGCACAAATGTAGCATGGTGGGAATGAGAGAGACGACATGTTGAGTGTTGAAGAATGGGGACCTACACAGAATTCAACATGACAGGACGGACAGTAAATTCTGAGTAAGTCTCCCAATGTCATCCAGAGCAGCCTTTGGTGCTGAAGAATCTCACCCACCATGACTGGCCATGAGGGACACGCAGAAGCAGAGAGCTGGAAGGAGTTCCACCTCCAGGACTGGTGGCCACAACAGGATGTACACTGAGAAGAGCTCCAGAAAGGCCCCTTGCCCCATCACTCATTGCTGCCGTAGGGATTTTTGTTGCCTGTCACAAAGCGCTGGGGTGGGAATAGACTCTTTCTCCTACTGCTTTGAAGAAAGAATGGCTGCAGCTATTGTTTCTATGAAGGCATGGAGCTGACAAGGGATGGGCAGGGGGCTGTGGAGCTGGCAGGGGATGGGGAGGGGGCTGTGGAGCTGGCAGGGGCTGGGGCTGGAAGTGCTTGTGCACAGGCGTAAGGACCTCAATTTGACCCCCAGTGCCCACGTAAAATGCTGGGCATGGTGACACATGCCAGGGCTGGGAAGGCACAGCAAGGAGAAGTCCGGTGTTTGCTGACTAGCCAGTCTAGCTTAACTGGTGAGCTCCAGACCAAAGAAAAACTTTGTCCCAAAAAGCGCGGTGGACAAACGGGACATAGTGGCTCACACCTCTAGTCCCAACACTCAGGAAGCTGAGGTAGGAGGTTAGCCTGGAGTTCGAGACCAGCCTGGGGCTACAGAGTGAGTTCCAGATGCTCCTGAGCTAGAGGAAGACTGTGTCTCAAAAAAGCCAGAAAGCAAAACACAAACCAACAACAAAAAGAGATGGATGTTGCTCCTGAGGATGTCTTCTGGCCTTCACATGTCCACAAGTATGACAACACATGGATAAGCACAAATATACACACGCATTCATATTACACAGAGATGCCACAAAAAGAATCAGATGTTCAAATGTACTAATTTAAGTATAACTGGAAACCCAATTCTTGTAACTTCAAAACAACAAAATACTTTTAAATAAAAAATAGATTAAAATCTTGCAAGAATTGTGTCATATTTTCTTGGAATGTTTCTTGATAGAGCTCTTCACTTGGTATTTCTTAGGGCTAAAGTTATTACTTCAAGTTGATGTAGACCCAAATTTGACATTATAAATACTCTCTTCTGGGCAGGAGAGATGACTTAGCAGTGGTTGCTATGCAAGTATGAGGATCTGAATTCAATACCCAGCACTTAGTTAAAAGCTGGGCATGGGGAACATGCCAGTAACCCAAGTGCTGAAGTAGGATGGTGCATGGAGATAGCAGGAGCGCTCGGCTTTGTGAGCAGCCAGCTGAGCCCAAGATCAGGGAGCTGCAGGTTCAGTGAGAGAGCAGTAGAGGACAGCTGATGTCTTCTGGTGGCCTCAGCACCCACATACACAGGGTGTACACATCTCTGCACACATACATCCCATGCTACAAAACCCACTACACATACACACTGCATATATATACACGACACATACACATTAAACACGCTAAATATACATATTACACAAACACACTATACATACACACTACACACACACTACAAATACACACTACACATACACACAATACATAGAAACTACACAAACACACTACACATACACGCTATACATACACACTACACATGCACACTACACATTCCACACTACACAACCATGCCAACAAAAATTCTCTTAGAATAACAAATCATTTTACCCATCACTGTTACAGTTTTAAATTTTTTGGCATATATTCATTCCAAGTGACTAGAATGAGCTAGAAAGAACTGAGATGGAATTGGATCTAGGCACAATTTTCAGTGTATATGATGGTGGTGTATTGTGAAATTCAGAATAAATACTCAGAAACAAATTTCATAACAGTTCGTTATCTCTACATTAGTTTGAGTGTTAGGGAGTTATCTACAAAATATGCGTGTATGCACATTGCATCATTTTTATATAATTCCCTATTCTGAATCTATTAGTCAAGTCTTGTGTTGTATATTGCTTACCTACTTAGTCCTATGTTATAAATTAGCTTTCTCCTCTGCTAGGTTGATGAAATGTCGACAATTACAAGGAAAACAAAGATAATCAAGTGACAGACTAGACTAAAAAAATAAACAAATATCCATCATGCTAAGTGCCTTCCCTAAGGTCACCTTTCAATTCCGGCTATGGTCACTAGAGAGTTATATCAAAAGCAAGTTTATGTATGGCTATGGTCCAGTGCTTGTTATCTACACAGTGTAGTAATCACCTAAAATAGCTTATAATTTTGTACTACTGTAGCTTTGGCAAATTTGTCTGCCTATTTTGCATCATACTTGGAGTCGTGCCATCTATTTAAATATCTTCTTGGGAGCATTTCCAGGTTGAGTACACACATGGCTCTGTCACAAATGCTTAAGCCCTAATACAACCCTGACACGCACATTGCTAAACAAGGTTTCTTTCTATATTTTCTTTGGCTAATCAGAAAAAAAATGCATTGATACTTATCTTTTACATATAGAAATGGAGTCCGAACAAGTAAGTCTCTTCTTTCTTTTATATAAACGCACATCTTTCTGCAGCAAACTCCCTCAGTTAACTTGTGACATTTGACATTAATCACATACACAGGTAAACATAATTCACTTTCTTATAGAAAATGATTTAGAACATATTTCTGAATTACTGCTTTCAATTGCAGTCAATTTAATCAGCTATCTAATGACAATATCTATTCATAATCAAAGTAGTCAAAAATACCAAGTTTGGCAATTAAATAACTCAATTTCATAATGGAAAGGTACAATGCTTTTAGTCAATTTTCCTTACATACTCTTCAACATTCAAAATTAAGAATTCCACAGTGTATTCTTCTGACATTTAAAGCTCAAGATGGAGTGTTTAGGTTAGAAAGTACAACTCCCTCCTGTATTCTATGTGAAATAGCTTGTATGTCACATGAAATTCAAAATCCGTTTCCCCTCTAACCATTCTCAAGGTATAACATTCACTCTTTGTCACTAATGTTCTTTTCTGTAAGATACACCCATACGAATTGTAACACAAAGAAACAATTAATCTTTGTTGGGCAATCTTAATGATTCTATAATTATAGAAAACCATGCTTTCCCCTCTGTCAACTGGGATACCCGTTGGCATTTCAATGCCAAAAGAGAAAAAAAGAAGAGAATCTCTGCAGTTTTATTTTAAGAATATCATATTAATAGAAATCTATAAACCAAAACATAGATAGTGTCTCAAATGTGAACCGACACATGGAATAACCAGTGGCTGTATACAAATCTATCCAGAAAAGCACCAAACTAGGCTAATTTCATTTCTCCTAGCTGTCTGCCTTTCAATTCTTTATCTCGGCTATCAGGATTGAATAAACTTCATCTCCCACACTACAAGTAATGAGTAGGCAATGACTTATGAAGCACCAAGACCAAGTTAAGACAGAATTAGAATTCAATTTTAATGAGGCAGAGCTTTGCAACTAGAAAGTGTTAGCCATTTGACAGACTTGGCAAAATATCTAATATTATTTCAAATGTTCCTTCCTTTCTACAAAGAAACTGTCAAATATTACAATCAAAATGAAAAAAAAATGGCAAGCTGAAAAATTCTTCAGGGGCAGATTGTTAATGTGATTATAAGCTAAAAGGTAGTTATTAGAGAAGTCGTTGAAGCAGCAGCACAAATGCGACTTAAAATGTAAACGTGTTAAGTATAAACACTCCCGTGAAAACAAACTGCTTCCATTTCTTTGGAAAAAAAAAAGAAAAGCATATTAACATTCAGGTAACACACATCTTTTTGAAATAAAGTCCAGAAATTGTTAGGAAAAACAGAAAGTAGACAAATATGCTTACTCTAATCCCAGTGCTCCAGAGGAAGAGGTAGGAGGATCGCTGTGAGTTCGAGGCCACCCTGAGACTCCATAATGAATTCCAGGTCAGCCTGGGCTAGAGTGAGACCCTACCTCGAAAAACCAAAATAATAATAATAATAATAATAATAATAATAATAATAATAATATTGTTTCTGGTTTTGAAACATTCTGAAAATAAAAGAGTGTAAAATCATGATAAGTTCAAGCATCCTTTTCTGTTTCTTTTCTTTTTCTTTTCTTTTTTTTTTTTAAGTGTTCATATTCATACATGGAAATTTAAAGTGGGTTTTGGGGCTAGAGAGATGACTTAGCGGTTAAGCGCTTGCCTGTGAAGGCTAAGAACCCCGGTTCGAGGCTTGGTTCCCCAGGTCCCATGTTAGCCAGATGCACAAGGGGGCGCACGCGTCTGGAGTTCGTTTGCAGAGGCTGGAAGCCCTGGCGCGCTCAGTCTCTCTCTCCCTCTATCTGTCTTTCTCTCTGTGTCTGTCGCTCTCAAATAAATAAATAAATAAAATTAAAAAAAATAAAATGGGTTTTGTCTAATAAGGAATGCATCCACCAAAATAAAACATTGATTTTCACACTTAAAAACTCACAGGGTCCTTATTCTATGTAAAACTTGGAATGCCATTCAATAAGTACAGGAAAAAATTAATATGCAAAAGAGCAAAAACCATGTAAAGGGGCTTTTAGTCATGACATCAACACTCTACTCATGGCAGGGCCACTGCATCCTTGTGGGGTCCTGTCTTTTCGTGAAGATGATTTTACGCCTTAAACCAGCCCTCCAAACATTCCTCGAATAGTAAGGCGTATTTTCTTCGGTGCCTGCCCCTACCTCCCCTGCCCTCCCTGCACAGTCACTGCCTTTCTGTGAGCGACCACTTCCTGTCGGGTTTTCTAGTACACAAAACATCTGTGACTTGCTTGGGGCACTCAGCGTTTATAGGGAGCCTCCCAGCAGGTGCCCCTGTGAGCATGAGTGAACAAATGTTATCCCATGACCTGAGGGTCAGACTGCAATGGCTGCATGATGTTTAGCATATCCTTCCATCAACAACTGATGAACAGGGTTTGTCTGGTTTCATGAAATGATAAGCTAGGACCGAAGCCTGCATTCCTTCTAAAAGGTAAATGTGTGCTTTTTCAATTATGTGTAGATATCTAAGTTGGTGGTAAACAACACACACACACACACACACACACACACACACACACACCTGCTACTATTACTTTTGTAGTGTTTATGGGCAGTCTCACTCGGTGCCCCTAGGCTCCAAGGCCCCAGATTCACTTCCTTGACTTTGAAGTCTGGGTTCCGTAAAGCTGAGAAATTTCCTAGATAGCAAACAACGCTGGGGAAGCTTTGTTTTCAGAAAATAAATTTGATAGCCACAGGACCTGTAAATGTCGTTTTCTTTTAACACCCAACAATACTGGCCAAAAAGAGGCATGCTACGTTTGTTTTTTCTTCCTGTGAATATCCCCCATTCTTTAAATAGCATGTATAAAATTAGTTAACAAGGTCTAATGGAGCTAATTATAGTTTTGGAACCTCTGCAACTTCCTCCTTTTCTTCTACCCCTGAGAACTATTATAAAGCACTGTTCCCTGGGATGTCAGGGCTTATTAAGCCAGGATATGCACTCTCTCTACCATAATATTCCATACTGCCCACGACTCCTACAGAATACCAACTCCAAATTCTTGTGGAAACCAAATCCATGAAGATCAAGGAAGTCAGAGACAATGCTGGGAGTTTTCAAACTGTTTTCCCAAGTGCAGCAAGCAGGTGGTATTTCGACGAGTTTAAGGCACTCATTTTAAGTAGTATAATTAATAAATTATAAAATTACAAATTAAATTGATCAAAATACTATGTGATACATATTCTGCAGTATCATAGATAAAGTAACTTAAAATTTGAAGATGAATTTCCATTTCGTGAAAGAATTGTGAAAGGAAATGTAAGAATGAGGGTTTATCTTGCATGCCATCCATTTATACGTTGCACAGGAGGAAAGCCACACTAACAGTTTCTGTTTATTCAAGATCTTTTAAGATTTTCCTTTTCTTGGTTTCTTTTTTGTTTGTTTGTTTTGGAAGGTAGGGTCTTGCTCTAAACGAGGCTCACCCAGAATTCACTACATAGCTTCAGGGTGGCCTCAAACTCAAGGTGATCCTCCTACTTTGGCATTCCAAGTGCTGAGATTCAAGGCTTGTACCACCACGCCCAGCCAATTAGTTTTTACATCTTAATTTATTTATGAGAGAGAGAGAGAGAGAGAGAGGGAATAATCACACCAGGGCCCTCAGCCCCAGCAAATGAACTTCAGATGCATGCGCCACCTTGCACATCTGGCTTATGTGGGTGCTGGGGAAATGAACTTGGGTCCTTTGGCCTTGCAGAGAAGCACCTTAACTGCTAAGCCATCTCTCAGGCCCAAGAAAATTCATTTCACAATAACAGGTTGTGAATGCGTGGTGTGTGCCTGCGAGTGCAAGGGCGTATGCGTGTGGAGGCCAGAGAGTGACAGGGACTGTTAGCCCCCGGCGGGCTCTCGCTGACCAGGAGCTCAGTCTGGCCAATGCGCTGCTGGGTCCTCTCGTTTTGTTTTATTAGTTCCAGGATATCTAGAGGCAAACACCACCCTACATGCCATCTATGTGGTTACTGGGATTGAACCCAGTCTTGACATTTACAGGATAAGCATTTTACCCAGAGCCACTCTCGAGCCTCAATAATAGACTTATTCCATAATCTCCTTCCCATTCCTACTTCATCCTAATCCCTAATGTCAGGGTCGTATTGCTGGTGGAAATCACCCGACCAAGAGCAGCTTGTGGGAAAAAAAGAGGTTTATTTTGGCTTACAGGCTTGAGGGGAAGCTCCACAATGGCAGGGGAAAATGATGGCATGAGCAGAGGGTGAACATCACCCCCTTGCCTCCCGTAAGGTGGGCAATAGCAAAAGGAGAGTGTTCCAAACGAGGGCAGGAGGAAGCTGGCTATAATACCCATAAGACTGCCCCCAACAACACACTGCATCCTGGAGGCGTTAATTCCAAAATCTCTATCAGCTGGGAACAACTAAGCTTAGACACCTGCATCTAACCACCATAGTAATTAAGAGCCCTATTCATTCCTCAATAAATATTGTAGCAGCTTGTGGGAAGAATGGGTTTATGTCAGCTTGCAGAATACAGCAAAGTCTTGTCATGGTGGGGAAAGCATGACAGGCCAGGCCGTGAAGACTAAGTCACATCTAGTAACTGCAGGGGAAGGCAGAAGTTTGAGGGAGCTAACTTTGCAGTGGGGCTTAAATAATAAACCTCAGGTCAACCTCCTTCAGCATGCTCCATCTCCTTCATCAAGCTCCACCTCTTTCGGCAAGTTCCACCTCCTTCAGCAAGGCTCCACTTCCTTCAGCAAGCCCCACCTCCTTCAGCAAGCCCCACCTCCTTCAGCAAGCTCCACCTCCTTCAGCAAGCTCCACCTCCTTCAGCAAGCTCCACCTCCTTCAGCAAAGCCCCACCTCCTTCAGCAAGGCTTCACTTCCTTCAGCAAGGTTCCACCTCCTTCAGCAAGCCCCACCTCCTTCAGCAAAGCCCTACCTCCTTCAGCAAGGTTCCACCTCCTTCAGCAAGCCCCACGTCCTTCAGCAAGCTCCACCTCCTTCAGCAAGCTCCACCTCCTTCAGCAAAGCCCCACCTCCTTCAGCAAGGCCCCACCTCCTTCAGCAAGGCCCCACCTCCTTCAGCAAGGCTCCACCTCCTTCAGCAAGGCTCCACCTCCTTCAGCAAGCCCCAACTCCTTCAGCAAGGCCTCACCTCCTTCAGCCAGGCTTCACCTCCCAAAGGCCTCACAACTTTCCCAGATCGCCAGGAACTCAAGGCCAAGAATTCAAAACCCAAGAGGCTGTGGAGGACATTTGGCATTCAGTCCACCACATACACAAATAGTATTGATCGCCAACATTGGAGACATGAATAAGATAACAGTTGGTGTGCTAAGGCCTGTCTGAACCTGCTGAAAGTTTAAGTCTCTTGTTCACAAAAGTCAGGCCAACCTGCAGACAAGGCATCGATGTAAGAGAATGTTATACACCCTTTTAACTCACACTCTTGGCTGGACATAAGTCATCTACTCCCCCGTCAACCCTTTCTTTCAGTTTAGTGGGTATTGTTTTTTTAATTTTAACTGGTTTGCTACAGATTCTCATGTTGCCCAGGCTGCCTTCCAACTTGCTGTGTAGACAAGAATGATTTTGAGCTGCTGGGAATTGAACCCAGGGCTTCCTGCATGATTGGCAGGCAGTCTAGCAAGTGAGTTCCATCACTACTCACACATTAAGCATTTTTATGTACGTGGTTCAGTAGTGTTAAGTACATGCACGTTGTGCTAGAGTCTAAAATTTTTCTACTTATGAAACTGAAATTCTATCAAACTTTCCCCTCTCCAGTATTTCTGATTATATTTTCACTTATTTATCTTAAAATATTTATTTATTTAGCATTTTTCTTTTGAGACAGGCTCTGATTACGTATTCCAGATTGGCCTCAACCTTACGATGTAGCCCAGACCTACTGGCACTCTTCCTCCTCCTCCCCGGCCTGACATGCTGGGATTAGAGGTGTGCGCCACCACACCTGGCTGCTAATACTTTTAATTGCTGGCTTTGGTCTATTTTCAGAAATGATAAAATAGAAATGTGTATGGCAATTATTAGTTTTCCACATAATATAGCTATTTTTATTGAAAAAATACCTACGCCCACAAATGCAGTATATAAAATGCTCATTTTCTGCTACATATAGCATTAATAGTGAGTAATTACCCAGGAAATATGGGAGTTTAAGCTCCCCTCCTCCATAAGAGGCTGGTGAATGTTTTTCACCCAGGGCTCCGATTCAGTTACAAATGCAGGATGGTGTAATGTGTGAAGATGGTTTTCCTAGACGATGGTGATTATGTGAGAGACAACTAGATTACACGCCTTTTAGCCACGCAAAGTGATTCTTGAAGCACTATGTGGATAATTGAGGCAAAGTAGGCTGTCTGGCATCTCATGTACCACTTCTCTGTCTCATGTGAGGCACAGCTAGATTTAGCCCACAAGAGCAGTTGAGGGAAATGTATTTTCCTTGAACAAGTCACATATTAGAACATCAACTGTAAAGCAAATACCATAATGAAGTCACAGGGTGTGGGGAAAACTAGAGTTAACAATAAAGGAAAGCCACGTTTCCTTCACACCCCTAATTCCTCAGTAGGAGCGCACCTGCGCGGGGTGAGCAGAGCTGTGAGCTGAGCATCATGAGAAGAGAAACAAGAGCAAGTCTTCAGTTCTTACTGTGTATGAGCATTGTCCACGATAGTGCTTGGAGCCACCTGTGAGCCTTCAATTCCAATTACGCTAGAAATATAGACGCCAAAATCACCTTGCCTGGCATAGCTAGTGATTTTCTTCCCAAATGGTCACTAAATGCTTTTCTTTCATGTTCATTCCCCTGTATAGGTAAAACAGTAGAAACATTCAAAATGCCTTAAGGAGGTGTTATTACAATGTATCACTGAAAATGATTTTAAAAATGCAATGATATATCTCTGAAAAGAATATCAATTCTATCATGTAAGCTTTTCCTTAAAAAAAAGTCCTGCCATGGGGCTGGAGAGATGGCTAAGTGGTTAAGGCACTTGCCTAAAAAGCCTAACCACCCAAGTATCACCAAGTATCCATATAAATCCAGATGCATAAGGTGGCACATGAGTCTGGAGTTTGTTTGCTATGGCTAGAGGGCACATCCATTCCGTCATTCTCTGTCTCTCTGTCTCTCTATCTGCTTACACACACACACACTCTGTCTTTTATGTCAAATAAAGAACTAAATAAAAAAAATGTTTTAAATCCTTTCATTTATATATTGCTTCTGGTGTATCATGAAAGGAATATTCTTAAAGGTATCACTATAATGTGTTTTAAAATTACAACAAAAATTGGATTCAGTGTTGTGTTTCTTAAAATCCAATCATTTTGACAAGCTAAGGTCACTTCAGTTCAAACCCCAAAATGCTCTTTTCCCTTAGGAGACTGGGACATTACAAGTACTTTTGTCAAGGAGGACTGGTGAAGGATGCTTACTTTCTTGGCTATGACAGGAGTTGTATTCTACTGTGAGTGTGAGAGATTATCCACAGGGTTGGTTGGGGATCAACTGGCAGCTTGTTCATGGTGTGAACTCCTGACAGAAGCACCAGCTGTGACCTAAGGTTTGAAAGAGACCTTGAAAACGGCAAAGCAAGTCCCTGCGTGCAGAGCTGACAAGACCTAGCTGACAAGGAAGAAGTTGCTATTCATTTGGAATGCTTGGCATAGAGAATTCCGGCCACAAAAAGAAAGGAGTGAGAGAAGAAAAAAGGGTAGGGGGCTTTTGTGTGATATGACTGACAGACCTGAAATAAAATGGTAATGTCACAGAAATAGGGATTTTCTTTCTTTTTTATTCCATTGTATCAAAGAAAATTCAAGCCATTTTAGGTAAAACCAGTAGTAGGAACAATATTTCTTTCTGAAGTTAGTATAATCAATATAGTTGGATTTTATTTGGCTTATCATAATATCAATTATAAATATCTTTGCAACATCTCTCCGCTGATGGGAGCCAGTGGATTCTAGAAATTATACAGACTGCCATCCTGTAGAACTTCAAATTCAAGGTCAGATACTTCTGATAGTTTCTCAGGAGTGAAAGGTAGTCACTTCTCCCTTGATCATTCATTCTTAGATTCTGAATACTTAAACATCCTTTTGGTTCTTTTGCTAACCTCAGTCACTAATACAAATGTATCTAAGGCATTTTTGTTGTATTTGTTTTGTTTTGAACCAAAGCTGTTGATATGCATTGCAGTCATTTGGAAATATTCACTCTTAGATGTTCAGGCTGTCATTATGAGCACATTGATGGGGCCTGAGTTGAGTTGATTCTTAGAAGTCAGATAGGCACTAGTAACTGGCCACAAGACAGTAGTCCACCTGCCCACAGGCCACCTGTGCCCAGGGGCACTAGATCAGCATCGTGAAATGTGACACACAGTGCCAAGCCATTAGTAGAACAGCAGTGTTCCTTCCTTGCCAGAGAACCACTTGCAAGGCGGTGTATTACCCTCAGCCATTAAGCACAGGCATGAAGAAACTGCCCCTGCTGGGCCCCGAGACAAGTTGGGGCAGCCTTCACTGTTGTACAGGCAGCTACATTTGAAAATCCATCCAGCTAACTTCAGTATACTCTGGACTTTCCTTCCAACCTCAGAAGTCTCTCCCATGTGCTGGGCAGAACGTCAGACCATGCTTATTCAGTGACACAAGGTGAGAAGACGAGTTTCCAAAGACCATGTTGTTTAAATAAAGAGGAGCAGCAGAGCTGTGCTGCATGATGAGGTGCCCGGCTGCAGGAGAGTTGTGAATGAAGCATGATATTAAAATGGCTCTGGTTCTCCCTGGTTTTCACTGGAGCCTGTGAAAAAGAAAACAGATTTTCCTATGGAGACTAAGAGAAGCATGGGTTAAAGAGGATAAGCATAGTTAATCAGGAGAGATTGTGAAGGGCATAACCTCTCTTTTATGGCCAAAAACTAGTGGGAGCTTCTTAATGGAGTCTCTGGCCATTGTGTCTATAAGAATCTGACTTGTTTCTCAGTATCAGCACATTGAGCCGGCGTCTGACCCAAGCACAGAGCCACTGGTTGTCTGCATAGGCTGAGTACCACTCTTGCACAGGTGTGTGCATCTTGTCCAGCTGATTGATTTCATATCACCAGGGAGATGGTGATAGAACTGAGGACAGTCAAAATGTATCAAAGTAGAAATCCAGAAGTGGCTGAGAGCTCAACATCAAAGTGGACTTAGACCCACAAAGGCTCAGTGGGTAGAAAGACTGTACGGGCCACGGGGTGGGAAAGAGTCTCCGGAGGCATTGCCCCGCCACAGTGACAGACTGCTACATTTATAACCCATAGTCCCCTTGGTGAATAACAGTCATCTCACTGAGGAGGACCCTTAGTGGACGAAGGGTGGGGAGGAGGGAATAGAACCAAGACATGATTTGTCCATACACAAAGTTTCTAATGAATAAAAATAAAAATCATAAAAAATGCATCTGGGGCTGTGGAGATGGCTTAGAAATTTTATCCACTAGCATGACGGTGTGAGTGTGGATTACCAGAACCCACATAAAGCTGGATTAGGTAGGAGTGCACCTATAATCCCCATGCTTCTGCAGCGAGGTGGGGGTGGGGGTGGAGAGAGATCACCCCAGCTCGCTGGCCAGCTAGCCTGGTGAATTCACAGTGAACAAGGCGACAGCTTGTCCTCTGACCTCCACATGCACACTGCACTCATGCACATGCACATGCATGTGCACACAAAGCTAGGAAATGAAGGCTGCTTACCTTAGTATCTACTCTTTTTGAACACTGAATAGTGTCCGTGATGAATAGATTACTATTTCTGCTAACATGCACAGGAGTATTTCTAATGGGTTAGTTTCTTCTGGAACAAGCTTTGCAGGAAGCTGGATGCCATCACTCACGTTCTCTGTCTTGGAACCCTGAAGATTCCCTTCCTCTCATAGACTTAGGGCTCTGCCCTCTTGCTTCCAGTGTGTTGGCTATACCTTCAGTTAACAGTGCATCTGCTCAGATGAAGGTGGAGTACTAATCTAGAGGGACTCAAAATGGCTCTGTCACTTTCTAAATGACAGGCCCTATTTTCCACTGGCTTTGGCACATGTGCTATCATCCATCTATGTCAAAAAGACACTTGCTTATCTGGCTGCTAGAAATGCTTTTGTGAAAAACACAGGGCTGCAGTTCATCAGTCTTGTGAGAAAGTTGTTGGTTTTGCTAAACTAAGTTTAAACTCCACTATAGCTTTCTGATATGACATCTATTGTATTAGATATTGTCATGATTATTTATACCAGAAACATACTGGACTTTAGAAAAAGGCAATCCAATTTGAATAAAACAGAGGATTCAGAATTTTGTAGTATACATATTAATTTCATTATATTCATTTAAAATGTTATAAAGAGAGTTATTTAGCAATAATTTATGAAATTTTACAAAAGCCCAAGATGCTAGCATCTGAAAACGTCCTTGATTCAATTCAAGGAAATGAATTTTATTCATATTTGAAAATATTTATTTTGTGATATTACTTCAATTTTTAATTTAATTAATTTATTGTGTGTGAGTTTGAGTGCAGGCCCCACATGCCATGGTGTGTGTGTGTGTGTGTGTGTGTGTGTGTGTGTGTGTTTGTGTAGGTCGAAGGACAATTTTTGGGTTGGTCCTTGTCTGTCTACCTCATTTGAGACAGGGTTTCTTGCTCTAGATTCTTGTTTTGCTCTTCTTTGCTGTGTTAGCTTCAAGATTCCAAGAAATTATGCTGTCTCTGCCTCCCACTTGCCAACAGCATCAGTGTTTTGGATTACAAAAGTCTGTCACAGCTTCCAGAAGTGGGGTCTCCAGTGACAAATGCTCTATCCACTGAGCCATCTCTCTAGCCACTATGTCAGATCTGACTAGTGTTGACATCCATGTGGTCTGAGTAAGACTTGAATATTTAGAACTTGCGTGAACTTCATGTGTGTTTTTTTTTTTTTTTTCATGTGGGGCTTGTGCTAGAACCCAGGGCTTGATACAATCTCAACCCATGATCTACCACTAAGCCACACCCCAGTGCTATGTGAACTTTATCTGACAAGTCCACACCCATACAAAACACTCAGCATGCCTCTAAAGTATCAACTATTGTGGTTCCTTAAAACAGGTTCATATCTTTGTGTCATGTATTAACTCGCAGCCAAGAAGGACATATAACAAGGAGCCAAGACATGGACATATAACTTTATTTTTTAAAATGCTACTCTGCACATGTTTATTATAGACATATATGTCCAGCATAGCAATGTCCTCTTGTTGGATTATTCTCTCAGCCAGTATAAAATGATCTTCTTTATTTCTTAGGACTAATGTTGGTTTAACTTCTATTCTTCCAGGCATTAGAACTTCAGTACCAGCTTGTTTTATGAGGTCATTTGCTTGAAATATCTTTTCTTCATTTTCACTCTAAGGTAGCACTTATCTTCTATGGAGAGATGAGTTTCTTGGAGGTAACAGACAGAAGAATCCTGCCTCTTTATCCACTCTGCTAGTCTTTTAATTGGGGGAATTGAAACAGAGTAATTATTGAGCGTTAATAACTTCTTTCATTCTTGCTGATTTTGTAGTGCTTGACATTTTTCTATTCCCCTCACATTAACTATTTTTCAAGCATGGCATATTTTTTTTCCTATGGCTTCATGTATATGTGTTTTCTCCTCTTCAGTTTGAAGGACTCTTTCAAGTACTTTATGTTATGTAGAAATGCCATAGCAGTCATACATTCCTTTAGCCTGTTCTTATTAGGGAAAGTTATTTCTTCTACAATTAGGATATGTTTGTTTGATATAGTAGTCTGTATTGGTAGTTGTCTTTCAGAGTTTAAAATACATCATTCCCAGCCCTACTAGATTTCCAAGTTTCTGTTAGAAATCTAAAAATAACTCTTTCTGATTTTTTTGTACATTGTCTTTAGTTTGTTTATTTAGTAGTTTAACTATAATATGATGAGGAGAGGTTCTTTTCTGGGCTTGTCTGGTGTTCTTAATGCACCTGTATTTGTATTGGCATCTTACCCTTAATTTTGTGAAATTTTCTTGTGTGATTTTTGTTTAAAATACTTAGTATACCATTTGATTATGATTCCTCTTCTATATTCCTAGAATTCTTTGATTTTATCTCTTTATAGTATTCTGAATATCTTAAAATTCCAGCTCATGCCTTATTAGTTTATTTTTCTTATTGGAATATTCCAGAGCCTACAATTTGTCTTCAAGCTCAGATAGTCTTTCCTCTCCTTGATCCATCCTAATGGTGAGACTTTCTATGGAGTTTTTTTATTTGACTTACTGTGCTTTCATTTCCCATAAATCATATCGTTTTTTTTTTCCTTCACTATTTCTATTTCTTTACTCAAATCTTATGTCTACCTCCTTATTTCATTAACATGGCTTCCCATGTTCTCCTTCAAGCATACTTAAAATCATTCTTTTGAATTCTCTCACTGGGATTTCTTCTAGTTTGAGTACACTGAAGGTTATATTGTTGAATTCATGATTTTTTAGGGTTATGTTGGCCTGAATTTTTACTTATTATATTACTATGCTGGTATTTTCACATCTCATTGCTTAGATTTTCCATTTATCAACTGTAAAGTTGGTTTCCTCTTGGGCTTGACACGGCTGGCTATGTCAGTCAGAAGTTTGAATCAGCTGGTCTCAATTTTTCTGTGTGGGGTGGGACAAATGTTTTTTTTTAATTTATTACAGGTATCCAAAGGAAGGGATTGTCAAAAATATCTGCTATATGTCAATAGCCATAATACTCTGAACTCATAATACTCTGGTGGGACCACAAAATGGTACAGTCACTTTGGCAGGTAATTAGGTATATTTTTAACAAAATTTCATCTGATCTCTGTAGCTATGCAGGGTCAAGCCTGGTTAGTACTTAGATAGGAAAATTATGCTACTGTCACTTTTCTTCTAAATATTGAGAGAAGAAATTTATATCATTTTGTTTTTATAATATATCACTCTTTTGCTAGCATGAATAATAACTACTCATAGAAAAATCTGAAAATGTAGAAGAGAATAAAGACATTGTTTTCCTTACTAGATATTTTATTATATCTGAGCAAAACCTGTCACTTTGTATCAAGATTATAAGATTAAGATGAAGGAAAATTTCTGATTTCCATGATAGAACAAATATATTCTCATATAAGTATGTGAGTATGCAGTATGCATGTCCATGTGTTGGAGGTGGTGATGGTGGCAGTTTTGTCAAGTTAACAATGACAGTTTTTGTGCTATTAGTATGAAAATAGAAAATGAGAGTCTGTCCTAGATACAAGGCAGCATATTATTTTTTCAATAGAAACAGATGTTATAAAAAATTGAATCAGAAGTAATCTTGATGGAAATACTTTCACTATGCAATACTCTATAGAAAGATACAAATCCTTTTTTCTTCCTGGCTGAAACCTCAACTCCTTTGGGAAAACAGCAATGAAACACACATTTTAAAGCAATAAGTAACCCAAAGAGAAGAAAGTAAAATTTAGAGATAAATATTGGGTACCTGTATACATAAATGTAGTCAATTTATCTTTGACCAAGAAATAAATAGGATAAAATTGAACAAAGATAATTTTTCTTTGTTTATTTTAGATGCTGTTGGAACAAAAGCATGTTGCATCTCCCAAAATGGATTTAGACATATGCATTGCACCTTTTACAACAATCAACTGAAAATGGATCCTAGGCCTACATGTAAAGTACAACTTAAATGATTTTGGGTATGATGGTGACTTTTCAAAATTAATGTCCAAGCTCTAATCTATAGGAGAAACAGCTGGCAATCTGTGTTTCATTAAAATTGAAGATTGTTCTGGAAAGACAATATCAAGAGCATCAAACCATAAGAAACAGACCAGAAATGTAATCAATGGCTACAAAGAACTATTTTTTTTTTTTTTTTTTTGAGATAGAATTGAGGAACTCACACTTTCTAGGGAAGCACTATGCCACTGAACCACAGCCCTAGCCGAAGGACTCTTATTTCCCAACCAGAAGCTGGTCATAGGCTTCCACTGACACCTAGGTAGAGAGGAGACAGAGATGGAAAATATGCATATATGAATCATATATCATTAAACAAGGAAAATTCAATGGAAATAAAAACATAGTGAGATATACCAAACATTTATTTGAATGGCCAAAGTACAGATTCATGGCAATTTCAGATATACTGGAGCAATAGAAACTCTAAGTCATTGCCAGTGGGACCACAAAATGGTATAGTCACTTTGGCAGGTAATTAGGTATATTTTTAACAAAACTAAATCATATATATGTCAGAACCATATGATAAAAAAGTTGTATAACTTTGTGTTTATACTAAGGAATTGAACATTTTGGTCCACACAAAAAACTGCATATGAATGAATGGTTATAGCAGATTTATTCATCATTATCCAAGGTTGGAGGCAACCAAGATATTTTTCAGTAGGAAAATGGATAAATTCTGGTGAAAGATGTTCATAATGGGGAGCTATGTGTATTTGGGAATTGAGGAACACAGCAAATCTGTACTAACAATTTTGCTGTGAACTTAAAATTATTAGGAAAAATAAAGTATGAAAATATCTGTTGTGTTGGATACTTTCAATATGTGCCATGTTATTCAACCAAATATTTCTTCTCCTCACTTACTGCCTGGAACACAGAAATGTATTCTAAGATCAACTACAGTAAATCGAGCCTTAGCTTATTATGAGACTAGTTGTAGTTTTTTTTTTTTTCCTTCTAATATCTTCAAATAATTTTCCAGAGGGGTACCTTTAACTTCCTCTTTTAGAGATATTTAGACAAATGTGCAATATTTTCTCATTTGTTATTAAAGCATTCATTTTCAAAGTTCTCAAATCTTTTAAAGTTTTATTTTTGACAATATTTACACATGCACACAATGTACTTTGATCATAATCATATTTCATTATCCTCTTTTTTCCCCCTCCTCTCCTACTGAGCCCCTTATTCCCAATTTGTCCTTATGCCTTGAAGTTTTGCTATGTGTATATGAAAGACCAGCCGAGTTTAATTGAATGAGCATGTACGGAAAGTTACTTACCAGAATATGTTCAACTTCCCAATGTCTACACACTGAGGAAGCTGTCTCTCCTTACCCCAGCAACCACTGGAAATAACTCCTTAGAGACGGATAGATGCTGCATATCCTCCTCCTTCATCCATGATGGGGTACTGAATCTCCTAATAGTGTGCAGGTAACTACAGTTACTGTGAGGTCATGAATATGATGGTCATGTCATATCTAGAAGACAGTACTCCACAGCAGTCCCCTTTCTTTGGCTCTTGCTCTCTTCCCTCTCCCTCTTCTGCAATGTTCCCTGACCCTTATACAGGGCAACCTAGATGTTTCATTTAGTGTTAAGCACTCCTCAGTCACTTACTCTGAGCACATTGGTGAGTTTTAAACTTCCCCAGTAGTCACCACCATTTCAAAAAGACTCTTCACTGACAAAACTGGGAGTAGCATGAATCTATGAACACAGTTCTCGAGTCTTTATGCTTCAAATAGTTCAAATCACTTCAATAATATATTAGTTATAGTCCAGTCAGGGAAGCAGAATCACTATGATGAACGGATATATGAATATCTGTCTCACTATCTATCTATCACAACTTTTGTTGCTTAAATCTTTAATTCACTTGTATAAATTCATATGTGCATATTCATGTTGGGAATGGTGAAGAGAGAGATATAGCTTTAAAACACTAGGTTTTAAAATATCAAGATTTTAAGACTACCTTCTCCCTAGTGTACAATTTCAGTGGATTAGGTGTATCTTGCCAGCTATATTCTGAATTAGAACACTTGGATTCACAGGAATCTGTGATAGTCTCAGCTGTAGCCTCCCCCTCCAGTTGCCTTGAGACATAATTCATGTTAGTCATCTTCTTGTAATGTGTTTTCTCTTTTACTTGTCTTACATCAGGTTCTTGGAAACAGATTTTGAGGTGGTGAATTGTATGCAGATGGTTTATTTTGGGCTTCTTTTATGGATGAGATCTTTAATAAAGTGACCAAGGAAGGTTGAGCTCAGGAAAGGCAATTTTAATTGTGGTTTCAGGCATGATTTCAAGGAATCTTGGAATGGTGATAGCTCCTCAGATGTGTCCAAATTAAGACTTTCATAATCTCCCATTCCCAGAGAAAGGATGTTACATTGACTGAGGCAGTGCCCTGTGGTAAGATAATTTCCAAGAAAAGTTGGGGTTGTGATCTGTTAGGGAATGACATTCCCAGTAACTATGGGATTTATGACGAGATTTGCAAAGCTGTTCTGGGTGGGCCACCACAATATCCACGATACTGCCAGGCAAAAATCAGTTGCTGATTAATTTTATTGTCATTCTTACTCTTTGTCCTGATGCGATTCCATTCTGTATCCTCTCTGGTTGGATTCTAGGATTGCCGCAGAATTGTCTGTTGCTGCTTTCATTTTTAGTATGTTAAGAGTTTCTGTCAGTTTTACAGTTGCTTATTTATATAAGATGGTCAAAAAAAGAAAGAAAATAAAAGGCTTGGATACATAGTCTCACCTGTTAACAATGTTGTATATATCAAAGAAATTACCCTAGTATGAAGTGTAGGAGCCGAGGGGAATTGTTTCCAGAAGCCTGACACAGAGTGGTCTAGGTTAGTCGACGGGAATATAAACCTTTTTCTATGGAGGGTTCAGGTGCTTGATGGAATGGTATGAGGCAAAGGCACAGACACATTCCAAAAAGAGCCTTAAAATTCATTAGAAAGAGAACAGAACATGTGCAGCTGTAAATGATAAAATAATTCAAGTTGGCCAAGAAAAATGTGAATGCATGTAACTGGAAAGAGGACTGTTGGCTGCATGTGGAGTTTCAACTGCTGTAATTCATATCTACCGCTTCACAGTATGTCCTGGACTTTTGTTTGTGTCATCTCTAGCATCAGACAGACCCTTCCCTGGTGACTGGACTTCCTGCTAGGCTTACGTCTTCAAGCATGCAATACTCTTCTTCATCAGCAACTTCCAGGAAACATCGTGGCTTGAATCTCTCTGGCTAAGGGATAGGACATAGTGATTAATTGTCTCAGAACTTACGTCCATTGTTGAAGCATTTAACGTGCCTACAGGGTCTAAGAGTCAAAACAAAGGCAATTTTGTAATTGGGAATTGGGATATGATTGCTCCCGACCCCCACCACAGAAAGGGGGAGAGAAAAAGATGTCAAATAATGAAAAGAGCAAATAGCTTTAAACAGTCCAGACTATATATTTATATTTTTATTTGATTAGCATTTAGGAAATGTCTCCTATATCCTGCCAGCTATACCAGAAGTGGGTGACAGCAGTGAACAAAGTTGCTCTGCTCTCACAGACATTCAACTCTCGTTGAATAGAAACCAAATGTAGAAAAATAATTCTGTGATATGCTAATTATCAATTTATTGCTCCTCAAAATCTTCCCTTTTATTGTTTTGCTTTAAATACTGGAGTAAAATCCTGTGAATATCTTGTCTGTGCCAGTTAGCAGAGGGTTCAAGAAGGGACATAGGGCAAGGTGATTTAGAAGCAAAGAGAAACTTCCATTCAAAGGCCCAGTCTTCCATTTTCGATACTCAGTGAAGGAGCTCAGCTCATCGAACATGAAAGAGTTAGCCCTATCCCACACACCTCGCTATTTCCATGACGGGCACCTCGCCAGCCTGCCACATTCTCCAGCAGCCTGGACGATGACACCGTCTGCAATGACGGGACACTTCTAGAGACGACCTCCAAATGCCACATCCTCCAGGAATGGCAAGCCGCTGCCGGAAACTAGACGTCCTCATTACGCGTTCTTCTTCCTCAGACGGGGGCATCTGTCCTTCCCCATGGACTACATTAGGGTCACTACAGTCCTGCTCTTATTATTGGTTGAATTAGTAGCTATTTCTCACCAGTTAATGATTCTCCATGTTAAAATCCTGCTGTTCAAATATCTAGTGTGGTTTCTGTGAAGAAGCGGGAGAGCGGGCCACTTCAGTGAGAGACACTGACATGCAATGCCGTTTCAGAATTGGAGCTTTATTAGGAGACGCGTGGTCATCATGTCACAGATACCACTCTGGGTACACATTCTTCTTCTTCTTTTTTTTTTCCAGGTAGGGTCTCACTCCAGCCCAGGCTGACCTGGAATTCACTATGTAGTCTCAGGATGGCCTTGAACTCACAGTGATCCTATTACCTCTGCCTCCCGAGCGCTGGGGTTAAAGGCGTGCACCACCATGCCAGGGTGGGGCACATTCTTAATGAGTGAATACACATCCTACTGAAGGCCGCAGAAATAATCATTCTCCTACACACCTCCCACTCCCTAAAATGTACAGCACCAAACTCACTTCACAATGAAAGCTCAAACCATAGCCATTCGGGACAAAAGTAGGGAGTTCCCATGAGCACTTACTTGGGACAGATAAGTAGACGGATCTGCAAAGATGAAGAAGTCATTTTCTTGCACCTGAGATTTTGAAACCTTGGGCACATAGAATGACAGCTGCTGTCAACTCAAATAGCTTACAGTACCAGATCCAAAAAATCTCTTTGTACACCACAAGACTTTCAGACAGCAGTTTGGAAGTGTCTCCTTCTCAAGTAGCCTTATGTTTTCCATGCAGTTGGAAGCCAGTTAGAGCAACTTTGTGCCTCATGTAGGTTAAAGCATTTTAAGTAGAGGAAGCAAGTAGTATTTTTAGAAATCCCCCCCACCCTGGAAGGACTAAGTATTTTCTTTAATATTTATCTATTTATTTATTTACAAGCAGAAAGTGAGAAATAGGAGAGAGACAGAGAGAATGGGCACACCAGGGCCTTCTCCTGCAGAGAATGGACTCCAGACGCATGTTGCCACTCTGCATGTGGCTTTACATGGGTGCTGGGGAGTTGGACTCAGATTGTTAGGCTTCACAGGCAAGTGTCTTCACTGCTGGGCCATCTGTCCCACCTGGGACTAGGATTTGTAACACATAAGAACTCATTCGGTCCTTAAATCAAGCCTCAGTGGTCAAGCGCTTGAGACCGAATCTTCTGTCTGCAGTGCACTTTCCTACAGGAGCCGCCTGCCACCTGTTATTTGTGAACCTGCTGACACTGTCGGCAGCTGTGGACGAAACAGCTCCATAACTTCTCAGCATGACCCTCCCTCCCTTTACTTTGCTTTTCTGAGGTAGGGTTTTGCTCCAGCCCAAGCTGACCTGGAATTCATTGTGTAGTCTCAGGCTGGCCTTGAGCTTACAGTGACCTTCCTATCTCAGCTGCCCAAGTGCAGGGTTTAAAGGTGCACACCACCACACCCTCCACACCCTTCTTCTTTGAATGAACCAACTGAAATCATATATATATATATATATATATATATATATATATATATATATGTGTGTGTGTGTGTGTGTGTGTGTGTGTGTGTGTGTGTGTGTGTGTGTGTGTATGTACGTGTGTGTGTGTATGTGTGTGTGTGTGTGTGTGTGTGTATATATATATATATATATATATATATATAATTTGGGTTTTTTTGGTAGCAGCTGATGTGAAGAATGTGGATTCCAGGAGGAAAGAGGTTTCTCTTGGGACGTAATTCAATAAATGTTCATGAATATGTATTCTGTTCTTCATTCTTTAGATTGAGGGTAGCAGGGTCAAAAAATGACTGTCTTTCCATGAAACCTTCCTTACTCAGACTGAGCACTGTAAAGAACATGTTATTTAGGAAGCTCTACTGGTTAGGTATTTTTGCCAAATCTGCTTGAGAATCTACCAAATAGAACTCCACCAACATATTGAGAGACGCATGGCACTAATATGACAAGGGTAAGCATCTGGCTCTAGTCATACCTTAACTTAAATCTACTCTTCTGCATTAAGGCTACATTCATTCTTCTACTTCTTTTAAAGCCAATTTTAGCTGGGTTTTTACTTACAGTACAAAAACTAATGTGCATGCATGAGTATAAATGGAATTCTGTTTTGTGTGAGCTATGTAGAGAAAAAAAAACAAGTTTCGGCTTTATGGAAAGGTCAAATGGGGAAAATAGATAATGAATGAGTGGTTATTTTAGAGAGTATTAGTGCTTTAAAAATTTAGAAAGTTTCATGAGGAAGAAAATACATTTATGTATACAAGCACATGGGGATGACCTTACTTACAATGTGAAAGTCTCTCTAAGAAATTGATTAAACTTTGGGATAAAATCTGGAATGCCAAAGAGTGAGCTATGTGGAAATCAGACATGAGTTTCCCAACAGAGCAAAGTGCAAGTACAGACTCTCTGAAGTTCAGTGTGCTTATTGCATTGGAGCAAGTACCATGACAAGGGCCCCAGTTAAGAAGGCAGGTGAGATAAGCACAATCAGTCCATATAAAGCTCCTTGGGACTTCATAAGGTGTTTGGAGTTTAAATTTTATTTATTTATATATTTATTTCAGAGACAGACATGCACGTGCGCATGCGTGCACACACACACACACACACACACACACACACACACACACACACAGAGAGAGAGAGAGAGAGAGAGAGAGAGAGAGAGAGAGAGAGAGAGAGAGAATGGGCACAACAGGGCTTCCAGCCACTGCAAATGAACACCACACGCATGTGCCACCTTGTGCATCTGGCTTACGCAGGTCCTGGGGAACTGATCCTAGGTCCTTCAGCTTTGAAGGCAAATGCCTTAATGACTAAGCCATCTCTCCTGCCTGAGTTTGGGGTTTATAATAATGACACTGGGAAATCACTGGTGGCTTTAGAGCATAAGGTTATATGAGTTATGGTCACAGTCAATCCTTTGTTATTTGAAAAATGGACTATAGTGACAGAAGAGGAGAAAAGGTAGGGAAGCCAGGCAATAGCTCATTATTCCAGATAAGAATTATTGCTAGCTTGAAGTGGAATTACACATATAACCTGCTCAACCGCACACAGTGGTCATATGGCAGTAATGTAGTTCAAAGTCAGCAATTTTGTCTGTCTACATTCTTTGTTAGTCTTTTCCAGACTTGCTATGCTATTGAGACTTTGCACAGAACACAGCATAATTATACAGCAGTATTAACCACACATATTTGCATATACAATGGATCATTATGTCATTGCTCCCACAATTCTAATTCCGAAGGATCTGTCATCCACAGAAAGTAGAAAAATGAAAGCATGGCACATGTCTTCTTGGGCTAGTATCTGGAGCACATAAATTAGTGAGTTATTTGAGGAAGTAAAATTTCAAAACTTAGTTTTTTGTTTCATTATCTATTCAAGGCACAAAGGGCAAAAGTAATCCCAACTTCAGATATTTTAAACAAGTTACCTTTCCCATCTCCTCCCCTAAGGCCGATAAATGCTGTGGACTTACCTCTCTGGAATTTACAGCTCAAAATCATCAATATTTTTTGCTATAGCTGGTACAGGTATGTGCCAAAGCAGACATTCATGGGACAGATGTTATAATTCATTCATAGTCACTTATTTGTAATTAGATTTTGAATTTCTTCATTAATAACAACCTTAAATTCAATGCCCTATATACCTGTTTCCTGAGATAAGTTTTCTTTCTTTATAGCATTGCTTTGAATATTTATGACTTCCTTTAGGCTGTTCCTTCACACTATTTGGTTGCATGTAGATAACCTTGAGTTTGACAGGGATCTTCTGCTCTTGTGCAGAGTTTGGACTACAGTATTGCTTGTAGGTCTAATATGGCCATGGGTGCTAGTAACAGCCATGTGCTGCCTTGCCACTGCGTCCCGTGCGTCTGTCGAGGACCCGGTAATCCCTCTGGCTTCATCTAGGGCCATGACCGAGCTGGTAATCAGCAATCTTCTCTTCCCAGACTACTAGGTTCCAGGCTTTTGGTGATAGGTGAAATGTTTCAATTGGTTTATACTATTTTTATTTCAGAGGAGGAGTAGCACTTACTAAACTTACAAGACTGTTGTGAAAATTAATTAGCTAATGTTCACAAACACTTTGAAGATTAAAAACCAAGTATAAATGCCTATTATTATTTTATGCACACCAAGAACCTAGCCAAACAGGTAAATGTATTTCCCAGAGATGAAAGGATTATGTAACATAGAAAATTATGGTTTAGTGCTGTAAAGTTCACAAACAGGTTCTTCAGGATTACATATGTGGGAATTATTCTCACCAGCACCCAAGTTTCCCCAGGCCTATGTTAAATCCGTTTCTTAAAACCAGTGTTGGCTTCTGAAGTATCCCTGCCAGGATGGATATCATTTCCTGACACTGAGTTTGATGATAGGGCTGATGACTTTCTCAGGCAGAGATGAAAGTGAGGAGAAGAGCAGTTTCAAGCCCCTGAGCTGGCGATGCCTCAGAGGAGTGTCCCCAGGCTCACAGGAGGAGGTAAGTGCCAACTGCACTGCGGGCGTCACCTATGGTCATTATTGACACACTCAGCAAGGCCCCAGCTGAGGTCAGAGCTGTTATGTAAATTTACAGGTGCGTAAAATGCCTTAATCTAATCCCAGCTGGATGATTGTGATCATACTTTCTGAAGAAGTTGATAATATACAGCAGTGAAAAGACACACATGCATAGGCTAGCAATTTCCCAGGAATTCATCATAAGGAATATGCACATGCTTTCTTTGACACTGACAATAATTGTGAAAATGCCAACAGTGTACATGCTCAACAGTAAAGCACTGAGGAAACAAGTTATGGTTTAAATATAAAATAAAACACTATAAATACACCTAGCCTTGAGTTTTAGCCAGTTGTTTACTAATGAGAGGTATTAACACAAAATATGTTAAGTTAAAAAAATAGTTAAATATAATGTATATCATGATGAAGAGATTGCACGATATATTTATTCTTTATTTTCTTAGTTTTATGCAATTATAATTTTATTATTATCACAAAACATTTATAAAAACACAAAACATACATTTTCATCAGTATTCATGGGGTAGAGTACATACAAGCAAAATAATCCTTTAAGATTTACACAAAACCTCTGTAAAATATATAAATTGAGAAATGAATTATATCTCATAGTTTGTAATGGTTCCTTTTAGACTGTTTTTAAAAAAATCATGTTGCTTTCACTGGTTTCCATGGTGAGTCTTCTTGGGATCCTGGCCAGATCCTGTGGTGGTTTGATTCAGGTATTCCCCATAAACTTATATGTTCTGAATGCTAGGTCCCACATGGGTGGCAATTTGGGAATTGAAGCCTCCTGGGGGCAGTGCATTGTTGGGAGGCAGGCATATGGGTGTTATAGCCAGCTTCCCCTTGCCAGTGTTTGGCACAAACTTCTAATGCTATTGTCCACCTGATATTGGCTAGGAGGTGATGTCCACCCTCTGCTCATGTCATCATTTTCCTCTGCCATCATGGAACTTCCCCTCGAGTCTCAAAGCCAAAATAAACACTATTTTCCTACTAGCTGCTCTTGGTTGGTTGTTTTCTGCCAGCAAACACAAACCCGAGTGCAACAGATCCCAATAGCACTGGTCCCCGGATCCCTAGCTGGTGCTCCTTATCTTTGACTCAAATCACAGCTTGAAATACTGAGTGTCCACTCTGTACTGACTAAGCAGAAATTATACATACAGGGCAGTCTGTGCCCTGAGGATAATGCCTTTGACCAGTGAAAGACAAGAATCAACAGAAGCCATCCTTCCCCTTCTTCCCCTGGCAGGACCACCCTGAGATGCCGCAGCACAAGCGCCTCTCGGAAGAGCCCACTGTAGGAATGAGTAATTGGTAGCACTCTCACAGGCCTAAGTTGAAGCACAGTCTATGCTACTCATAAACAAAGAATCACTGTGTTTAATAGGAATCATTTATTCAACCTCATAAAATAGTGGCTATTATTTACTGAATGATTGCCATGTATTAGACAGTAGATATTATTTCATTTAAACTTCAAAACATCCACATTTTTAATTGATGAGATTTTAGACTAGAGAGTTGAAGAGACCTGCCTAACATGTCACAGAACAGGTTTGGACTTTAGTGTATCTATTGACAAATGGGTTGGTCCTCACACCACATTCTAGGCATGTTCTTTAAACTTGTCATTATAGATGTTTTCTGCAGCAGATAATATCTAGTCCGGTTAAGAAGCCACAACCAAGATATGCAAAGCCTCAATACAGTGAAAGAAGAGTCAATTGAGTGACTGACTAAACCCAATCAAATTCAGAAGTTCAAGGGACCATCAGAAGGTCTGAAAGAGTTCCAGTGTGTGTGTCTGTGTGTGTGTGTGTTGGGTGGGGAGCTTGAAAGCTGAAGCTGAAGGGCCAGTGTGTCACTTGAGAAGACCCAAGTGAAAGAACAGAAAGGGCTGGGCTCACACCTGAGGCCACAGGGCAGCATTGGCATGCATGGGGCAGGGGGGCAGAGGGAAAAGTTAACTGAAAGAAAAATCACCTGTGCTAGAACTTAGTGAGCTCACTTGCTGAGAAGAAGAAAATTTTAAACTATTCTCAGAACAAGTGAAAGAACTTGTTGTATAGGTTGGTGCCATTCAAACCTTCTGAGCAGGAAAAAGACATGTTAATCCAGTGAGTAGAATAATATTATAGGGATTACAAGCCTGTAGCTTTGAATATTGTGTTAGAGTCCAGACCACAGTATTAATTTACATGATGGATGTGTGAAACATCTTTTTGTTTATAAGTAGGTACACACACTGTCATGGTGCAACAATTATAGGTTACCATACGAGGTTTTGAGGTTTAATTTCATGGAGATAAGTTTTGGATTCCTTTAGAATCATCTGGTCCAAATATGTATACTCCAATAACAGTAGCAAATAATATATTTAACATTTACTAGGTGCTTAGCACAGTGCCCAGTTCTTTCTATTTTATTTTACTTTTCTGTGGTACTGGAGGTTGCACATATGTCCTTGGGTGTGCTGATCAACTGAGCTACAACCCCAGCCTCAAGTTTCATACATGCCATTGTTCCTCATATTGCTTTCTTTTTGTCTATACAATTGAGGAATCTCCTGGGCTCAAAAAAGTTTTCCAACTCCAGTAGCAAGTAAATAACAAGAGTATATATCGAAATCCCAAGTTGTTGAGCTCCTTGGTTGGATCTGCTCTCTCCTGACTGTTTGTTTTTGGTTCTTCAAGGTGGGACCTTACTCTAGGCCAGGTTGACTTGGAATTCACTATGTAGTCGCAGGCTAGCCTCGGACTCACAGCAATCCTCCAACCCCTGCCTCCTTAGTGCTGGGATTAAAGGTGTGCACCACCATGCCTGCCTCTCTTGAGTTTTTAGGAGTTGGCTTACCAGTTACTTAGGAGGGTACTGGTTACCTAAAATATAAAACTAGTTCTCCTTTTTCTCTTTTTCTTCTTGTATGTTTTTGTGTGTAGTACAGGCATGGGTTTATTCCCGTTGTTTAAATATGTATTTTTTTGTGTGTGTAGTGCAGGCATGGGCTTATTCACGTTGGTAATATGTATGTCTTTGTGTGTAGTAGAGTCATGGGTTTATTCACATTGGTAATACATATGTTTTTGTGTGTAGTACAGGCCTGGGTTTATTCACGTTGGTAATATGTACATCTTTGTGTGTAGGACAGGCATGGGTTTATTCACATTGGTAATATGTATATTTTTTGTGTGTAGTACAGGCAAGGGCTTATTCACGTTGGCAATATGTATGTCTTTGTGTGTAGTACAGGCAAGGGCTTATTCACGTTGGTAATACGTATGTTTTTGTGTGTAGTACAGGCATGGGCTTATTCACATTGGTAATATGTATGTCTTTGTGTGTAGTACAGGCATGGGCTTATTCACATTGGTAATATGTATGTCTTTGTGTGTAGTACAGGCAAGGGCTTATTCACGTTGGTAATATGTATGTTTTTGTGTGCAGTACAGGCCTGGGTTTATTCACGTTGGTAATATGCATGTCTTTGTGTGTAGTACAGTCATGGGTTTAGTCATGTTGGTAATATGTATGTTTTTTTGTGTTTAGTATAGGCATGGGCTTTTTTCATGTTGGTAATATGTATGCTAACTCGCATGTGAATATAGATGTATGAAGACCACAGGCTGATTCCAGATGTCTTCCTCAGTCACTTTCCAACAAAGTTTTTGAGACAGGGTCTCCTAATGAACTGAGAAATCATCAGTTCAGTCTCACGAGCCAGTCAGCAAATCCTCAGGATCCTCCTGTCTCTAACCCTCAGCACTTGGACTACAGGTATGTGCTGTCATGCCGTCTTGTATGTTCGTGCTGGTATCCCTGCTTCTGTGGCAAGCACTTTATCCATGGAATCATTTCCCCAGCCCCATGAGACTTGTTTTTGATTAGCATTTATGTCAGGTGGTTAAAATTTAAGACCTTCTTAGTTATGAAGATCTTAGAAACCTTTGCATCAATATAGTTGGATGACAAATTCCCCAGTTAAGTTGATTTATCATCAAAGGAATTTAATTCAGAGTAATCTTTCATCACTCATACACTTGAACAAAATTGAGTACTGAACATTTCCAACATAGTTGGACTCATATTCCTTTCCATGTTTTAAAAATTCAATAAGTAATGAAATGAAAAGAAAATGGTAAATATTGTCTTTTATGAAAACCAAAGTTTTCTCAAGGGAGAGAGCTTGTTTCCTTAATGAAAAAGTGCATAAGTTAAAATAAAAAAAAAAAAAACCTGGTCCTTTTTTAATACAAAGAATTAACAAATTCCACAGAAAGTAAGTTTCAGTTGAGTATATTTAAGCTGGGATAAGGTGGATCATAGCTTCCTTGTGCAATCTGAAAGTTTCCTGGAGAGATTTCACAATCCAATGAATAGAACAGTGCATTTATAATTACAGGTGCTTTCAATTTCAGCAATTAGGTATTCCTCTCCTTTTTCACATAAAGGCTTTGGGGGCTTTATGAGTTCCTTATTAAAATGCAAATACTCTAGGGAGACATAACAGCATGTAGTCTATTCAGATAATATGTTGAAGAAGATTCAGTTTAATTCCATGAATTTGAATTTGTCTTAATTCATATCAGTCCCTACTAAGGGCAAAACTCTGCTGAAATCAGAAACCATGATGTGCATGAATGGTCATGGCTCAGTTCTAATAAAACTTTATCAGACAGGCTGTGAACAGCATGATGATCTCTATGCCATATGCAGATAATCAGATAAGAATTTACATGATCTGACAGAATCTCCAGGAAAAATTTAAGAACATTGTATTTGACTGGAAATCACCAGAATCTTATGAAAAACTAAACAACATGCATTCCTAGATTGCCTGTCGTGGGTGAGGGAGTCTCTTGGAATTAGTCTGGGGGTATTGAGGCAGTTTGGGGCTAACAGAGCCCTCCTGAAAGTGGAAGCAAGGAAATGTCTTGGAGCCTGAGGGGAAAATCTGGGTCATTCCACTTTGCTAGAGGTCAGAAATGTCAGGAGGGTCTGGCCTTTCTTCCCTCAAGGAGTTCACCTTCCTAGGAGAGATAATTACCCACTTCCTGAAAGATTAAGATTCCTGGTAAGATTCCCTTTTGTGATTACCTTCTAGTTGCTGGGACAAACATCCAAACAGCAGCAGGCTCTCTTCAGTATCCACAGCCGAGAGAAAACCCAACACTGGAAAGCACAGTTACACCTGGCAGAGCTGGACTCAAGATCTGCTGCCTGTTGTCCAGCAGGGCTCTGCCTGGTGGACACTTACACTGCAAGCTCAGTCAAAGGTGCCGCAGGCTGTGGGGGACGTGCACGTACATTCAAGCTACCATATTCTCCTTTTCCAGAAAACCTGAACCAGGGCTGAACTGGCCAGTTCAATCCCCATATCCAGTCCATAAAAGATCCAAACCTGGGTATCTATGGGGGCTTTTCTCTTTCTGGCAACCCTGCTCCTGTCTCTTCTTGGGCAGGAACTCTATATTCTTTCCTACTCCTAAGTTCTATAAGCTCTAAGCTCTCTAATACAGCAAAATTTTTCTATACTTTACACTTTATGGTCTGTGGAGTTAATTCTTTGAATTCATAAAACAAAAACCGAGAGCCCACTGACTCAGTGGTAGTTTTGTGTGACTGTGACAGCTGGGTATCCTAACTCTCTGTTAAAGCCCATTCAAGAGCAAAGCAAGGTACTATCACTTTCAAAGACACCTCTGGTTCCATCATAGTATGAAGGGACACTGACATTCTTCCTATCTTTCTAGATGGTACTAACAAATAACAAAGTGTGAGGGGCAGTGGCATAAGGCCATACTTGCAAAATATTATTAGATGTAATGAGATTGTCTCAGGCAACACAGGGCCAGGAAACAGATTAGCAAAGGCTGGCAACAAGCTTCAGTTCTTGGGGTAAAGGACAATTAGCATGGAAACTTTCCTACCACATTACAGCACTAAAAGGCAGAAAGAAAATAGAAAATAAAAAATAAAAAAGGAGAAGGAGGAGGAAAGGAATTTAACTATATTTATAGAAACTTAAACTACTGGTAGTATTCTTTAGAAAACATTAGAAGGATCCACATCTACTAAAAAGGCAAAAAAGGAAATAGAAAACAGACAAGGAGGAGAAGGAAAGGAATTTAACTATATTTATAGAAACTTAAGCTACTGGAAGTATTCTTTAGAAAACAATTGAAGGGTTTATATCCACTTGAACCTGGAATATACTACGGTCCCTGTCTCAGCAGCTGGCTCAGATTTGTAACGTGTACATTCAGCTGCTTCTTAAACTAGTTTCTAAGCTTGGTCATAGGGCAGAACTACGAAGTGTAGCTGCACCTCACCCTGCGGTCAGTGAAATGGTGAGATTAAAGGGTAAGAGAAATTTATTCAGTTATTGAATCTTAATAGGAGCCCGATGTCAATGGGTTAGCAGGACCACAATTTGTCCAAAAGCCCAAGGAAAGAATGGATTCTCCTTGCTCATGCCCTACTAGCAGTTGCTGGCAACCCTTGGCGTTCTTTGTCTTATAAATTTGTCACTTGAACTTTTGCCTTCCTCTTTCTCTGTGTGTGTGTGTCTCTCTTGATAGAGTACCAGTCATATTGGTTAGAGGACTCACCCACTCCACTATGACCTCATTTTATGTTAATTCTAATTGCATCAGCAAGAAAACTATTTCAAAATAAGGTTACGTCTACTGGTGCCAGATGTTAGAGATGGAGCATGTTTTTTTGGAGGACCATTGTTCAACCCCAAATGCTGCCTCATGAGCATTTTTTTTTTTTTTTTCTGATTGTGTTGGGAGAGTAGAAGTAGCATGGAATAGTGTAAGGAACCATGTAGGTTCATCATGACCTGAACCCTAAGTTAGAGATGGAGGGGTTACTGGTGAAACAGATCCAAGAATTAGAAAAAGTAAAGATAATCAGAAAATATGTACTGAAAGCTTTCTAATGGAAAAGCCCTATAAAAACAGAAAGTTTGAAATTCAAAGGGAAACTAAGTAAATCAATTTAAAATGCCTATATTGTTAGCTTACTAGACAGCCTGGATTTACTTCAGAGACTAGCTCAGGACCACATTTGTAGCCTCTGTGAGCAGAGGAACCCTGGTGTTGGGGCCCAAGTCCTGTCTGTCTTACCTAATTAGTCACAATTCTTCATAGTGTTGGGAATACTCTAGTCACTTCTGGATTGAGGAATTTGGGCTTGGACAGATGTCCCTTTGATTTCTAAGAAGCTAAAAATGCCTTGTTCTTATGTTGTCCCTTCTGGATAAGTCAACTGTCTCCTTATTTTTCCTATGCAACAGACATGCTTTTTTTTTTAAATTATTTATTTATTTATTTATTTGAGAGTGACAGACACAGAGAGAAAGACAGATAGAGGAAGAGAGAGAATGGGCGCGCCAGGGCTTCCAGCCTCTGCAAACGAACTCCAGACGCGTGCGCCCCCTTGTGCATCTGGCTAACTTGGGACCTGGGGAACTGAGCCTCGAACCAGGGTCCTTAGGCTTCACAGGCAAGCGCTTAACCGCTAAGCCATCTCTCCAGCCCAACAGACATGCTTTTAAGGCTGAGCATATAGTAAGAAACTACATGGGATAATAGAAAATTAGGAGAACTTTGGCCCCAAGTTGGCTAAGCCATTATGCACTCATCTGTAGAATGAACTGGCAGTTGTTCACTAAACAGTGTTTTCCTGGGCTAACACAGTGAGCTCACAGTCTTGACTGCCCAGGGAAAGTTGTTTGCTGGGACCATGACCCATGTGGGGACCAGCATTGCACCAGAAATGTGCAGTAAGGGTTCACTGACCAAGATGTAAAGGTAGTTTAGTTGGTCAAGATCATGAAAAAACATCACAATAAAACCTTTGCATTTTTACCCAGGCATGATTTCACATGCCTTTAATCCACTTTGGAAGCAGAGTAAGGAGGATCACCATGAGTTTGAGGCTACCCTGAGACTACATAGTGAATTCTTGGTCAGCCCAGGCTAGAGTGAGACCCTACCTCAGAAAACAACAACAAAAATTGCATTATCAACATTATGACAGGACTATGTAAGGGAGCTGAGTGGTAATAGATAGTGACCTCCACTCAGAACCATGTACACCATGGGTGAGAGACTTCCACTCAGAACCATGTACACCATGGGTAAGAGACTTCCACTCAGAACCATGTAGATCGTGGGTAAGCGACTTCCCTCAGAACCATGTACACCATGGGTAAGAGACTTCCACTCAGAACCATGTACACCGTGGGTAAGAGACCTCCACTCAGAACCATGTACACCATGGGTAAGAGACTTCCACTCAGAACCATGTACACCGTGGGTAAGCGACTTCCACTCAGAACCATGTACACCGTGGGTAAAAGACTTCCACTCAGAACCATGTACACCGTGGGTAAGAGACTTCCACTCAGAACCATGTACACCATGGGTAAAAGGCTTCCACTCAGAACCATGTACACCATGGGTAAGAGACTTCCACTCAGAACCATGTACACCATGGGTAAGCGACTTCCACTCAGAACCATGTAGACCATGGATAAGCGACCTCCACTCAGAACCATGTACACCGTGGGTAAGAGACTTCCACTCAGAACCATGTACACCATGGGTAAGCGACTTCCACTCAGAACCATGTACACCATGGGTAAGTGACTTCCCTCAGAACCATGTACACCATGGATAAGTGACTTCCACTCAAAACCATGTAGACCATGGATAAGCGACCTCCACTCAGAACCATGTACACCGTGGGTAAGAGACTTCCACTCAGAACCATGTAGACCGTGGGTAAGTGACCTCCCCTCAGATCCATGTAGACCATGGGTAAGTGATTTCCCCTCAGAACCATGTACACCATGGGTAAGAGACTTCCCCTCAGATCCATGTAGACCATGGGTAAGAGACTTCCACTCAGAACCATGTAGACCATGGGTAAGTGACTTCCACTCAGAACCATGTTCACCGTGGGCAAGTGACCTCCCCTCAGATCCATGTAGACCATGGGTAAGTGATTTCCCCTCAGAACCATGTAGATTGTGGGTAAGCGACTTCCCCTCAGAACCATGTACACCATGGGTAAGCAACTTCCCCTCAGATCCATGCAGTCTGTGGAGAAGCAACTTCCCTCAGAACCATGTAGACTGTGGGGGAACAACTTTTCCTCAGTACTATGTAGTATTCAGCAAGGTAGAAACCTAGTCAGAGCCACAGCCTGCAGGAGAATGCAATTGTCTCAGTATATTTAGAAAAATATCTTACCTCCCTTCATGATAAAAATCCTAATGGGACCAGGAATGGAAAGACTATATCTTACCATAATCAAGCCTAAACACCATAAACTTACATCCAACAACATACTTAATGAGGTAAAACTCAAAGCATTTCCACTAAAATTAGGAACAAGACAAAGGTGTCCACTTTCTCCATTCAATACAGAGATTGAACTCTTAGCTAGATCAATAAAATAAGATCAGCAAATGAATGTGATAAAAATTGGAAAAGAAGCCAAAGTGTACTTATTTGCAGATGAGATGATAAAAAATCTCTACCAGAAATCTCTTAGATCTTATAAACAGTCTCACATAAGTGACAGTATACTAAATTTGCATAGAAAATCACTATCCATCCATATATCAGTAGCAAACATGCTGAGGGAAAAAAAAATCAAGGGGACAATCCTATTTACAATTGCCTAAGATAAATACATAAATAATCTTGGAATAAACCTAACCAAGAAATGAAAGACTTCTACCATGCAAACTTTAAAACACCAAAAAAAAAAAAAAAAAATTAAACATGGAAAATAAATGAAAACACATGCTCATGTATTAGAAGAATTAATTTCATGGAAATGGCTGCACTACTAACAGCAATCTGTAGGTTCAAGGCTAACTCCATCAAAATTATAATATCACTCTTCACTGAAATAGAAAAAAAAAAAGAATCTTTAAATTCATATAAAAATTCAAAGCACCTAGATAGTCAAAGGAATCCTAAGCCTAAAAATTAGTGCTACAGGTAGCACCATGCTTGATTTCAAGTTATGCTACTAAACCATAGTAACAAAAGCAGCCTGCTATTAGCACAGACACAGAGAGACCAGTGAAATAGACTGTGTGGGAATTTAAGTGAAATTGTGTAAGGGAACAAAGTGGACTGAGAGTGTGGAAGAGGGGACCTTAAGGGAGAATCTGCTACTTGTGTGAAAATTTCCTCACATAACCAGTCACATGTACATAAACAAGATGAAAATTGTAAAAAATAAAAAGGAAAGAAGCTTCAGGAGAAAGAAAGGAAGGAAGGCAGCTGGCATGGAAGGATAGCGAGCAACATAAGAAGGGCCACGGCAATTCGGCTTCGTGTTGTAGCATGGCATTTTTCCTCTGGGAGTTACATAATACTCTTTTGTTGTAGAGATTAATTTTGGTTTAGTAGCCATGGCAACTAACCTGGGCATAACAAAATAGTGATAGCTAGGTCTTTGGTAATACTAATGGAGCTATTAATAGTCCCTAGTAGCCGGATGAAATTTGGAGGATCCTCACCTAGGATCCAGCAATTACACCTTCCTGTCACCCCCGCCACCAGCCCAACACCATCTGCCAGTACTCTTGAGAATTGCTGGAGTCTAAAGATTAACTAAATAAAAGACTCCTTGATGCAGTGTCCACGAGGCCATCATCCATGATGGGGTGGTACTTTGCTTTTGTTTTCAGGTCACCCCACTTCTGTAAGGTAGGCAACTCATTGATTCACCAAGTTGGACTTTGGCACAGTTGTGCTTTGGTATATTGTGGGCTCTGTATTTCAGCTGCATGGACATTTGGTCGGCCATTCGTGCTGTATTTGGAGTAAGTAGAAATGTGATCTGTTCTTGGTGCTGTATTTGAGATGAGTAAAAATTCAGTTTGTTGTTGGTGCTGTATTTTAGATGAGTAGACACTTGTTCACAACTCCCCATTAAAGTGGCCACAAGTTTTCAGGAAGAGAATGGGGAGAAGTGAAGATGGATGGGGAGAAAGCAGATGCGGAGGATCATGATAAGGACAATGCTTTCCTCTGAAGAAGTCTTTCTAATAAGATTCCACTGGAATTAAATTTTAATGAAGAGAAGTAGAGCTAGAAGAGGAATATTACTTTCAGAAGAGGAATGTTGAAATAAAATATTCATGGGCCTACCCTGGTGGGGTAGGACTATAATTCCTTCTACTAGAGAGTGTGAGATAGTAGAATTTTCCTGCAATCACAAATTCCAGGACTCTCTGGGCTCTACACTAAGTTCAAGACTATCATAGGCAGCTAGTGAGACCCTGACTCAAAAATGTAAATATTCAGAAAGCAATGCTAAGGTTCAGAGTTGTAATGCTCACGTAGCATAGCAGAAGTCCTATATTCAATCCCCAGGACCAAAAGCAAACCAGACAAGGTAAGGAAAACATCCCCGATGGACTGGCTTTCATACCTGCTGCATAGTTTGCTTTGGGTCAAATATAGTAAAAGCACATTATTTGTGTCAGCTTCCTCAGCCTGGCTGTGCATGAGAACTCCTCAGTTGCTCCCATGAATGTGGGGTGACTGCCATGTGCTGGCAAGGTAAGGAACCTCAGCGCAGCCACTCCTCACAGAGGGGCCCCATCCCAGAGGACACTTGCTTGTTTACCATGACTTCCATGGGAGGGTCCCTTAGAAGCTAATGCTGGTTTCTCCCAGCACATCCTGTATGTGCCAGCTTTATTGTTTGCAGTGTGCACGTGTAGTATGTATAATGTGTGTGTTTGTATATGCCAGGGCACACCCAGGCACGCATGAAGAGGTCAGAAGAAGACGTTGGGTGTTGTCTGTGGCTCTTCCACCTTCTTTCTGTGAGACAGAGTCTGCCCTGGAACTTGGAGCTCCTTGTGTTTTGGTTAGCCTGGCTGACCACGGAGCCCCCAGGTAATCCATCTGTCTTCACCTGCTTCAGTGCTGGAACGTCAGGCCATGCCCAGCTCTGTACGTGGGTGCTGGGGATCAAACTCACATCCTCATGCTTACACAGCAAGTGCTCTTACCTGTTGAGCTATCTTTCCAGCAACTCTTATGCACCCTTTCTTAAACAAAAGTTGACTTAGCTCTAAGTCTTTTTGCTATAATAAACCATTATCATGACAGTATGAGTTCCGTGAGCCCTCGTAAACCATCCAGTCAGGTCAAATTAGGGAATGCTCGGGATCGCTGACACAAGTGAGGACAACCTGAGAGTACCAATTTATTTAGGGAACCAAGGAGACCTGGAAGTAGAGCACTTGTAGACACATTTTCCCCAGCTGCAGGAAGTTGCTATGCATGTCTTTGAAAGCAGCAGGAGAGAACCGTCCCTGCACTTGTCTATGGAAGCTCTCTGACTATAAGGGAAGCTGAAAGCCACTGTTCTCAGCTGCCTTTATAGAAGCAAAAGTGAACACTGTGAAAGGAGCACATCACAAAAAACTTAAAAAGGCACTGGCTACATACTTACTCTTACATTGGAAACGTTTTATATGTTCTTATTCTGGCCGACTGGGTGGTGCTGGGCTGGGAAGGCCTCCCCAGGGATGAGGTGCTCAGGTGCGGGGCAGAGGGCCCTGTCTCTGCCTCTCCCTCTCATGCCCAGTGGCATTCAATGTAGCAGCGAAATCTCCTCGAGTTTTTTACTTTTTCCCTTGTGTACTTGACACCAACTCCTGGCAAATGCATATTAATCACAGATTCTGGCTCCCCTCCCCACCTGCAGTAACAGAATGTGTGCTTTTAAAGCAATGAACTTGTAGAGTAGAAACTACAGTTTGTAGTACCAATAAGGGCAGAAAATTCAAATTGGTCCTTTGAAAATAGTAAGGGATGCTTTGTTAGTCGAATGAAGAATATTAACTGTTGATAAATTCCTAGGAATCTATAGGACCCATGTTTGACTGTATTTAAAAACTCTCCGGCTCTTACAACTATCATTTGTTTCATTTCTTGAGTAACACACACCGGATATGCTATAGGCATTGTATTTGTGACTGCAGACATAGCACACACTTGAATGTGGAGAGGTGGCCTGTGGTTGTCATCAATCACACAGACGGATCATCATAAGCCTGTGTTGTGCACACAGTGCTGTTCAATGCAGGCTCTGCGGGGACATGTGGGCGGTTTCATTCTTATTAACCTTGTTGCTCATACATTATTTGTGATCTCAAGACTTGGGCCAGTTTCTCCTACTCTCCTTCCCTCTGTGCATTCTAGAATAGTGCTGGGAACAGCCAACATTGGGGAGTGTGTGTGTGTGTGTGTGCACGCGCGCGTGTGCGCTTTTTACTAGAGATCCATTCCAGGCCCTGAACATGCTAATCATGTGCCTACCACTGAGCCCCTACTCCCACAGCCTGACTCAGTTCTCCCCAAAGCTTACCTGTGACTGTTGGAGCATTGTGGTCTGGTGAGCATTCAGTTCACCCTTTCATCTTCCCTTCCTTCCTCTGTTACAGAAACTTCATAAAACTGAAACCAGGTGAATTTTCCAGCACAGTCTGGTGGTATCAAGTTAGAGAGGAACAAAATACCATTGTGTGACCACTGGCCAGATTTTCCCTTCTGACCATCAAAACCAGACACTATCATGCAAGGCGGGCTGCACATCTGGAGTACATTCCTTTTGCAATGTGGGGGTATGCATGTATTTTCTAAGCAAGGAAGTTCCAGGTTTAGGAATGGAGTAAAAATCTTTTAATCTCATCAGGAAAAATTACTCACAGTTAACAGGTTCTTTGCCAGGTGTGGGTCACATAAGAAGTTCACAAGTGGCTGGTGAATCTGCTCGTTGGCTGCTCTGGTGTCTGCTGTCGAGTTGTGGGTTGGGTTAACCTTTGACCCGGGGCAGAAGTTTGATCTGAGCAAAACCCATACACTGGTCAACAGGACCTACCTGACCTTTGTTTTTCAGATTGGGGAGCAATTTGTTATGCCCAATCCCAGAAGGTAAGCCTTGTATCAAACTTTAGAAAAAGGTTGATAATAAATAGTTAGCAAGCAGGTTCAACATGAAAGGCATTCCAAAATAATGCTTCTTTTTAAAGATAAAAATTAAAGGAATTAAAATTTCTTCTTACATTTGTAAAATTTTAAATGGCTGAAGGGTCTAACACAGGGTTTTATTTTTTTAATCTACATTTACACCTACAGAATTTCTTTATTTTCTAGATGAATTTGGGTGTACCTCATCACTTACTTGTGCCAAAGGCTTGTATTTATGAATAGAAGTGTGTCCTGGTTGGTGATATGGAACAGTGCATTAGCATCTGGAGTCTGTTGTCAAATGAGAACACACTTGTATTTTAAAGGTAGGTAAGAGGAATAAAACCTGTTATACTCTCCTAGTGGGGGAGAACCAAGTACTGAACATCGAGTTTAGTCTTTACTATTCCACAGGAGAGCTAATAATAAATCGGGGTTATAATAGTATGATTTTATTACATAACTCATGTAGGCGCTATCATTTCTGGGACACATATAATTTCAACCATCTTTTTGTTTCATCCTTTGCAGATTTGACCACAAGCCACTGTACCTCTCTGTGTTAGCTGTAGTTTAATGGAATCCAGCCACATTTTACCAGTGATTTTGCTTGTTTCTCTTTTATTTCAATTATTTATATTTTCATAAGATCAACAGCAATCCGGTTTCTGGTCAAGTGCAGCCCGTTGTCACATAATCACTCATTGCAACTGGGTTTCATGATCAGCTTGCAAGGAGAGCAGACAGGGAGGCAATATCCTTAGCCAACCTCTCAGGAAAGAGAGACTTAGAGAGCTCACATGAGTTTCTGAAGACTTCACTACAAGGGCCAAGAATATCTCAGGCTCAATTCTTCAGCTCAGATTTCAAGTGCTCTTCCCACCATTCCCTACTGCTTTTCCTGGGCAAATGCCATTCAAACATGTGGTGCACACAGTTGGTATGTGCAGGACATTCAAGTGCACTTACCTAAAGGCAACAGACTAATCACTCAGAAGGACTGACCCACATAGACATGGCCCTCTGCTGTGCAAGCGGCAGGTCAGAATGTGGGCAGGAAGCCCAGAACGCACCTCCTCCTCCTCAGACCGACAGGAATCTCTCTGGAGACTGGCCAGGAGGCCAGAAGGTTTCCCAGCAGCACAAAAGGCTGCCAGGAGAAAGCCGTGATTCCATTTTGGGTTTAAAGGGCAGGGCAGTCACAGCGGGGATATGCAGCTCTGTACATGATATTGACACCGATGTGCATACATCAGCCTCTGCTGCAGATAGACTGGGTCTTGCTGTGAAGGGTGAATCTATACAGTTTCCTGCTTTCAACTTGCAGTTCACACCAGTCCTCATAGACTAGTCAGCAGAGGCTGTCCGATGACAGATACTTTCAGATCTTTGCTGATTACACCAGCCAGATAATTAATTTGGGCATAAACCATGGTTGGACCGCTTTGCCATGGCATGCTCAGATTTTTCCCATGACTGATTGTGGCAAAGGCTGTTAATTCCCTACTCAATGTCTCTCAGTCATAGAACCCTGGTTTTATAGAGGAGAGCCAGAGTATAATTAAAAGACCATTTTCTACAATCTTGCCTTGCAGCAAAGTGTAACTGCATAGTTGTGCTTTGGTCAATGAAAGGTTGGTAGAAATACTGTGTGACTTGGGAAGTTTTCTTAAACTGACTTACCTTCTTCCTGTGTGGGATTTGTGTTAATGGATGGGTTCTAGAAGCCAACCTATAGCCCAAGAGAAGGTAATATTCTGGAATTTAGGAGCAGTGGATGAGAAGGAGCCCAAGTGATTAAAGCTTCAGTGGAGATGCCTGGCAGTTTGGACATGTGACCTTCAGACGTTCTTTATTTGTGACAGAAATGACATTTATTTTGCTTAAGGCCTTTTTTGTCTGTAGGCTTTATAATTTTGCAATGGGACCTCAGCCAACAACTGGGGCATAGAAGAGACCCATGAAGGGGTGAAAATAGAGTACATACATAAACCTCTTAAAGTGCAAAGGATAAATAATTTAAGGCACTGAGAATAAAAGAAGCAAATAAAGAGTTGGGCAATATTTAACTCTGCTGTTTTCTCATTCTTTCTGTTTCATTTATCTGCCTACCTCTTAAAAACCATTGCCCTAAAGGGAGGATGGAGACAGACAAGAGTAGAGTGTCATGTTTCTGGCTTCCAAAGGGTTGAGTAAATTTTTAAAAGACCATAATATATTTTTGTTACCTACTGTACATTTTATTAAAGAGAACTTACAACTCATTCCACAGTAGGCAGACTCCTGTATTGATGACCTTGTTTCAACAACCATCAGTCCCTGGATAACCTTGTCTTCCACCTTGCCCTAAACCCACTTTCCCTTTCCCATTGGTTTTACATAAGCATTTTACTTTGGGATAATTTTCAATGTACAGAAATTTTTCAGTTAGCCCAGAGAATTTCCACTTTCTCTTTACCATGTTACCCCACTGTTAATATCTTAAACATTGTGGAATATTTGTTAAAATAAATAAATTAATATTGATCTATAATTATTGTGAAATCTAGACTTTAAAGCCATCTCACTAGTTTTTCAAATATTTTTCTTGGTTCTAGAATGCAGTCAAGCACACCACATTGCCCTTAGCTCTACATTATTTGGAAGTTGTTTACATAGACATTAGGTACTGATCAGAGGTCCAGGGCTCTATGAAAATCCTGGGATGGAAGGTAAGCCTATGGACATCTTTCCCCACCTCCAGTTTTACCAAAATATAACATCTACAGTCTGTTTGGTTTCCTTCTTCCAGAAATAGATGTCACACTTTGAACTTAAAAAATATACCTTGGTCATTATGAGTCTTAAACGTGAATTCTCTTTCTATTTCTCTCTTTGCCCCTTTCACATGCCTATCCTTCTGGCTGTAATTTCAGCCGCCCTTCATTCCCAACATCAAACAGAGGTTAGGTACCATGTTATTTAAACAAGATGAGTGTATTTGGTAATGACTGAGGAGGAATGTGCAGGGAGAATACAGGAGAGAAAAGGTCCCTCCGACAGCAGGGTCTGAGGAGAATGCTCAGTAACTCCACTTGCACTGGTCGACTCGTGGAAAATGCTGCTGTCATAACATTATAACTCACCTCCTTAAAATTTTATGTTTCCCACTTTGGAAAACAACCATGTCTAGTATATAATTTCACCCTTTTATTATGACATGTGAGAAAGTAGCCAAGACTGGTTAGGTTTAATTATCCCCATCAAGTTATTTTAGATGTCAGTTTCTAAAGGCATTCACAAATGGGCAGATGGCAGAAACATGTTATTCCAGAAGGGCCAGGCGTGGGTGGAGATAGAGAAAATCCCTGACTGTCTTCTGGGATGTTAGTGTGGCATGAGTGCCTATCATCTGCTCTTCCTCCCTGAGTTCATTGTCTGATTTTAGAAGAGCCGTCAGTGGGTTTGATTTTTGGCTCTTTAAACAATCTTGAAAATGTGACCCAACTGAATGTTAGAGTTTCCAGAAAGAGAATAAGATAGCAGATGCTATAATTGACTTGAGTTCACTATTTGCTATTGTTTCTCTCTCTGTGGAGCTACACTGAACTTGGGTTAGAATGCTTATGCATTCTGGCTCTGTGACCACTTCTGAATGTGGCAGATGGAGACGAGGATTGTGCCCTCCTTGGAATTCTATATTCTAAGTGTTCTTATTTGGGGGAATGATGCAGCCCTAGACTGAACATGTGTTCAGAATGTATTGCATTTACTCATCTCTAGTCACTAGCATAAACCTTTAACTATTGTTTCATTATAGGACACACTGTGGACAAGAATGAAATAATCATAGCCATTGACTAATCTGAAAAAAACACTGAAAAACTTATAAAATGAATTAAATTTGGGCTGGGAGGATGGCTAGCAGTTATGGCACTTGCCTTGCAAACACAAAGGGCCCGGGTTAGATTCCCCAGTACCTACATAAAACCAGAGGCATGAGGCAGTGCATGCTTCCAGAGTTTTTTTGCATTGCTTAGTGGTCCTGGAACACTCATTCTCTCTATATCTGCCTCTTTCTCTCTCTCTCTCTTCCTCTCTCTAATAAATAAATAGCATATATAAAGTATTAAATTATATTTTGTAACATATAATTTGATTTATTCAGGCTAGTGAAGATATACTAAATAGGGTGTAATAATTCTGACATTTATTTTTAAGCTAAGAAGTTACCTTGTCATGATTTCATGTATCTTGCTAAAAGCATGAGACCCTTCATCAGAGGCAAAGAACCATTTATTGCTAGCAGCAATACCAGAAAACATAGTATTAATACTTTTTCTAATTCCTTATCTCTAATAAACTACTATAGAATTGTACAAAGGGCATGTGGCTCCTCCAGTTGCAATGTGCTCTGCTATAGGATGGGATCTCTGAGTAGAAGGAATTTAGGGAAACTGAGGCTTTATAATGAGTATCATTTTCACTACAATTGACAATATAGCCTGTCTAGCTTAATTGGTGAGCTCTAGGCCAATGAAGGGCCCTACATTAAATGAGCAAGTGGACAGTGCTCCCGAGATGACATATGGAGTTGTACACTTACACGTACACACACTTGCACACAAATCTGCACACATGTGTACCCACACACATACATACACATGCAAAAAAAAGTAAAACTGGAAATTAGAAAAAAGTTCCCATTCAATCACTTAGCTCTTGGAATTAAATGTTGTAGTTATTGTTCCCACAATATATACCATCCACTCAGCCCACTTCATTATTTTAGGGCATATATTCTCCTCAGGAGACAAATGATATCCTGGACAAAGTAAGTGTGGTGTTGATGGCAACAAGTTAGAGGGACAGAAATATCCCTGCACATGACCTCAAAATAGGCCACATAACTTATGTAATGTTTAAGACTTCTAAGAACTTTGGCATGTGTTTTAGAAAACCAGTAAAACCTAGTCTTCAGAGGGAGCTGGAATGATGGTTCAGAGATTAAGAGTGCTTCCTCCTCAAGTATGAGAGTCTGAGCTGGCCTAAGACTTCTGAGTTTGAATCTCCACATGGTGGTTTGAATGTAAATGTATGTCTCCCACAGCCTCAGGGAGTTTTGATCTATGGATTTGCTTTTTTGAGGTGAGGGTGTCTTGATGACATCTCCAGAAGGCAAAACCCTGCTGTGGAAGAGGTATGTCATTGGGGCTGGACCTTAAGGTCCAACCTTGCTAGGTGAGAGGAGAGCGGTTGGAGCTTTGACTTCTGGTATTCACTGGCCATTGCTGCTGCTTTTGTTCTCTCTCTGCTATGGATCTATGGAAGTGAGTCAGCTTCCTCCACCATAATGGAGCTCCCTCTGCAATCTGTAAGGCTGGACTAAACCCTTTCCTCCTGCTTATATCTGTCCCAGCCACAAGAAAGCAAGTGCAACACTGAGCATTCACTTAAGCCTATGAGTGTGGGCATGTACATCTGCAACTGCATTCCTGTGAGCCCCAGAGGCTGGAGACTGCTGGCACTGCAAGATCCAGAGTCAGCTAGATACCTTCACAAGACAAAACAAGGAGGTTGGCGAGTGAGGAAGAGGGAAACCCCATGATGTTTTGCTATGGCCTCCTCAGGTGAGTCCATGGGACACTGCATTAGCATGTAACCATGCACACATGGCACAAGTGTCACACATGCTTCACACAGGCAAAAACAAATAGCCTTCAGGGCTGAACGCAGCTGGCAGAGTACTTGCCTCGCTTGCTTGAAGACCCAAGTTTGATCTCCAGCACCTCAAAACCAGACATGGGGTTTATGCATGTAATCCCCACTTTTTGGAGGTGGAGGCAGGAGATCCATAGTTCCAAGGCATTACTGTATACATTGTGAATTTGAGTTGAAGCCAGTCTGGTCTACATGAGACTCTGATAAAAAAAAAAAAAAAAGTAAACTAAATTTAAGAAACAAGCAAACATGCAATGCCTCAGGGCCTGGGTTCAATTCCTTAGCACACACATAAAGCCAGATTCATACAGTGGTGCACGCATCTGGAGTTTATTTGCAGTGGCTAGAAGCCCTGGCATGCCCATTCATATTCTCTCTCTCTCTCTCTCTCTCTCTCTCTCTCTCTCTCTCTCTCTTGCTCTCTCTCTCTCTCCCTCTTTCTCTTCCTCTGTCTCTCAAATAAATAAAATATTTTAAAAAGCAAACAAACAAAATAGTTAGTCTTCACATGTTATGTTCATTTTAAGTTGCTAAGTTTAAGAAAATCAATTGATAACAATCCACTTTATTTTGTGTCATTTTCCCCGGAAATCAGGTCAGGGACTAGACTGAAGTGTGTAAGGTCACTCAATACTTCTGTTGGGTGTGAAATTTAGGAAATGCTTAAAATTTAGTAGTCAAGATAAATCAATATATTGTGTAAAAAATCCATGATAAACAAACTATCAAAATTTTAAGTAAAATATATCTGTATAAATTATTTTTCCTTCTACCTCAGACTCCAACTTAGTGTTGTTGCTGATCCTGGTTCTCATTTCCCTATTGTGAGGCCTCTGAGGCAGCTCTTAATGTGTGTGGAAACAAGCTCTAACCCGTGATTTGTGCACCTCTTCCTCTTGATTACCCCCACTTTTTCTAACTCTTCTTAGGAGTAAATATTGATGAGTGTATTTTATTTGAAATATGTATCTTCATTGTTCACTTTTTTCCTGTGAAATTTCAGCAGCTAGGGAAGTTTTCTTATAGTATTTTTATTTTTCTTATTATATATATAACAAGTGTCACTGTTTTTCTGCTTTTCTCTGGAAAGAAAATTAAAACTCCAGCTGTTTTTGAAAAGATAGTAATAATCTTATAGTACTCTTGTGAAGACAGAAAAATGTCAAACCATACCAGACAATTAATCACATTGCCATTCTGATAGCCAGTGCAATAGATACCAAATTGAAACAGTCATTTGGGCATTATGCTCTTTCTTCAAACTACAAAGTGGCTTCCAGCCTTGAGAGTAGCTCATCATTTCTGTGTCAAGCCTGGGCCATGTGAGTGCATTGAAGATCATGTCTCACTTTGGGTCAGTGTAAGTCCAATGAGGCCAGAAACAGAAAAAGACAAGACTGGTATCAGCAATAGAAATGACATCTCTCCCTGTGACTTTGCCCTCAGAGGCCAAGCCTGAGAGCATTTGGAGGTGTGTTAGGGAAGGGACACAGAAAGAAAATGAGTCACCCTATTGGAAGCCCACTCTTGGTATGAACCTAATAACCTGAAAGGTCTCTGACGCCCAGTTTGTTAGACAGCTGGGTGGAAAGAGACTCCTCCCACCTCTCAGCTGTCCTAACAGCCTGCATTCCACCATCATCAGGGATTGCTTTTCAGCTTGTTTTGATAGGCTGCATTTTCTGTAGTGTTAGCCATGGGAGAGGGGAGAAGAATCTGTTTTCTGCAGTTTTTGTGGTTGTAAAAGCCTTCCCTACTCCCTTCAAACCTACCCCAAGACAGAACACACACTCTGGCTTGTTTCCACTAGGCTTCTGTAGCCTCTGGGACTCCTTTCTCCTTAGCTGTGCTTCTCGAAGCTTCCTGTCTCTCCAAAGCAGAAGAACCCAAAGCAGCAGGGAAACTGCAAAGAATTACAAGCCTGTTTTGGGATCACACTAAGCCTGTGTCCACACTCTTAAGGTAGAAATTCTGCAGTAAGAAAAATATGTCACCACAGGGCTCCTTGTCTGCTTTCCAAAATATACACAAAAAATGAACTTATAATGTAGTCGCCCAAACGCCTGACATGTAGGTGACCCTGACAAAATCACTGCCCAGCCGGGCGTGGTGGCGCATGCCTTTAATCCCAGCACTCGGGAGGCAGAGGTAGGAGGATCGCCGTGAGTTCAAGGCCACCCTGAGACTCCATAGTGAATTCCAGGTCAGTCTGGGCCAGAGTGAGACCCCACCACCAAAAACCAAAAAAAAAAAAAAAAAAAAAAAAAAAAAAAAAATCACTGCCCACAGTGAGAATGCGGGGTCTTCCTTATGCAAGGAGCGCTGGTTTCCTCCCTCCCCCACTTGGGCCCAGGAAACACGTGACTATACTCATTTGTACTAATTAAAATTCTGCTGCTTCTACTTGTAGCTTTTCTTTTTCTTTCACTCATCAAGGCATTTCAGAGCATAAGTCAGGGAGGTTGAGATTTTAGGACTATAGAGTTGTGCCAGCTTTCATATGTAAAAAGCATGGTGAAGTTTCGTCTTTTCCCTGGTTTCTGTCTGCAAATAGTGAAAACCCCTCATCGTGTGGAGAGGTCTTGTCTCAGGACCAATACCATTATCCCTTCCTGTCCTGTACCCATCACCCATAACTGGGCATGCTATGTCTGTACGTGGGCACTGTGCTGAGATGACATGGGAGCTTAAAAGCAAGTCAACTGTTGAAAATATGGCTTCATTTCTTTTTTCCTTCAGGGCTCACAACAATAGAATACTGCTCTAATAAGAATGCAAATTTCATGTGTGCTACAGTTGCTGAGAACTGATAATGCTTTTTATTGGGCTATTTGGAGTTCTCTTGGCTGGCACATGGAACTAAGCAAGTTTTATTCAAGGTAATACTGGATTTTCTCTCTCTAAGATGCACTCACTATACAACAAGCAATTACAAATCCTCCAAATAAAAATCTGTCTGACCCTCAACAAATCTGCTACAAAAGAGTTCTAGGAAAATTACAGGAAATTGACAGCACTCCAGCCTAATCATGTGATTGTCATCTGCTCATATTTTTTTTCCAAGAGGAGGCTGACATTTGTAGTATGATGCTTGCTACAGCAAAAGGTTGGAAAGGAAATCATTTCCTTCCCTGTATTTTAAGAATGCTCCCCATTGGCAGTTCTTAATCTTAAAAATGATCTTGCTTTCAGATAGCTGCAGATGTGTCATTGAGTGCTTTTGGTATGAATGTCAGGCTGATAGTCTGAGATACCCAGGATGGATTGCAGGTTTGCATTACCATAAATCCCTCGTCACAGCAGCAGCATGATGGAGGCTTTCTGGTAGATAACATAAACCCATTAATCACTGCTCTCTTAAACTAAGTACCACAGGAGGAATTTTAAACGTTCCACATTCCAACATTGGTGAAGGCCTCCCCTTTTAAAAACGCCACCCTTTATTAGTTCATGCTGTTTAAGATAGCTTGATTAACCCCGTGAAAACAAACTGTGTACGAAGGGAAGAAAGGACAGGAAGGGGGAGGGGCTAATGAAAGAGGCAAGAAGATTAAATTCTATCTTAAATCCACACCAGGCTAGATTGCGTGGTAGCATCAATGTCCTCTCCCCCTTCCTACAGAATGTTGGCAGACTTCCAGTTTATTAAAACAACCATCCAATGCCGATTTTCCCTCTGTATACATGACGCAAGCTGGATTATTTACTCAAACTGAGCTGTTCACTGAGGTATAAAAGCCAAAAAAAAAAAAAAAAGCATTTTAATAGAGGTTGTTTATGACTTGCAAAAAGCACAGGGCTGTTTTGTTTCTTACAAGTAATCTTGATGGTTGAGGGAAGAAAGCAAGCCGCACTCCTTTCCTCAAGCTGTAAGCATGAATTTCGTTGGTGCATTCTCTGATGTGGCTTAAGCATGTGCACCTACAAAATACAGCCATGTTTCTTTCAAAATACTGCCACCTACCAAGCAATGCGGGCTAGACCTGGTCTTCTCTACAAAAAGCTTGTCCCCTCCTGCAACAAAACAATGTTTCACAGTACTGGTTTCACTGATGGGCTGTCCTTCTGAATGTAGCATGAAGAGTATCTGCAAATACTCAACTCTCTTGGCACATGAAGTGTTTGAAATGAAGTTTATCCGCCCACACACGCATTGGCAATATATGGCTGTTTATGAAAGAGAAGCCAGACATGCCCAGACTCATATCGCAGTGTACGAAAGCTGTGTCACTTTTGTCACAAAAAATCACTTAATTTAAAGGGCAGTTTTCAAGGTTAAAAGGTCTGCTAAGTATTCAAAGGGCAGCAACATGTGTCAGACACATACATTACTGTCTAGAAGCCAGAGCACAGAGCCCGCCTCAGGAGATAGCCTGGGACATGGGCTTTGTTTCCAGGTGACATTTCATAAATCCCAATCTTTCATAAGGACATCACATATTGAGCAATGTCTGTGACGGAATGGTTGTTGAACGTTTAAGATATGACTCCGCATGCCACTGTGAAAGCACAGCGCAATAATACGAAACACCAGATGGGATTTCAAAGCCCAGCAGATACACAGGTTCCTTTTTCTCCTTAACAAAAGATCAGCAAAGCCTCATGTGTAGGGAACAAAAAAGTTAGAAAAAGAAGAAAAAAAGTCCATTAAGATAAATGGGCTGATTTGGTTTTGTCTTGCTGGACTAGTACAGGAAAGCCATCTGAATGGGTCAAATTGCAAGCCAGCCTCCAGATCAAAGGATAAGGACTCCAGTGGTGGGTCAAGCTGATCTGAACTGTGTCAACCAGAGCAGCATGAAATCCTAAACTGTGGGCCAAGAAAACAATGTTTCTCTCAACAGAGACCTCACTACACCAATTAACCAAAGCATTTGCCTCTTTGCCTTGGAGGAAATCCGAGAGGGATTCATTGGTCAGACCAATGTAGGTGTGGGATTCCTGTAGCACAGTCTAGCTTGCTGGGCTCAAAATGGAGTTGTCTGCCAAAAAGTCCCATCCAGCTGCGATTCTACCACCAGTTGCTGTAAGAATGAAAATGCCTGTGAAACCTGGTGTGTATACTTGTGATCCTAAAGAAGGCCAAATTCACACTAGAAAAATTGGGGAGTGGGCCAAGGTACCCAGATATTGGTCAAATATCTTTCTGGCTATTTCCTTGAAAAATGTTTTTCTTTTTCTTTTGGCCAGGCACATGAGATTACTATTTACATCTGAACCTGGGGCAAAACAGACAGGCCTTCCATTATGTGGAAAGACCTCTTCCAGTCAGTTGAAAGCTTTGGCAGATTGAATGCTGACCAGCCCTGAGCAAGGAACTTCTCAGCAGATGCCTTTGGACTGGGATGGTGACTTGTGTAAGCCAGCCTCCTTCTTACTGCTTCAGAATATGGATTTACCACTCCCCCAACTCCCCCATCGCCCCCCTCCAGTCTCTGTCAGTGGTGGCTACATATCATTCTGAATATACTAAATGCCACAGAATTATTCATTAAAAACCTTTCATTTGTGGTATTCTATCTGAGTTTAAATAGTCAAATGGCATAAGACCTATGAATTTACTGGTTATAGCATGCATAGATTTGGAAACGATCACTCCATTGTGTTTCCAGATAGATGACCACTGCTACAAATGGCCACAGTAAAAACTGAATTCACCACCTAACTGATAAGAGGAAGTGGGCTCCTACCTACCCTACCAGAACCCTGGCGTCCACAGTCCCTGCTCCCTCAGTACCATCCTGTGTAAGGGAGCTGGGACACAGGGAATCACCCTCTAGCAATGCTGCTGGTGCTTCTTCCAGGATTTATCATGGGAACAAGGGACCCGTTTCTTCTGTGCTGACCGCTCCCTTTATTCATGAGAGTTCTTTCATTCCTAAAGGGCTGAATATGGCTACCCTGTGAGCCTGTTTAGAGCGCACCAGATGCCCGCTTTTTTGTTTGATTCCAGCAGGGGCTTCAGGCAATGAAGGTTTTCTGTGGGAGCCAATGGCCTAGTTTGTGGTGAATAAACAGTTTTTTACTTAATTCTGGCTCTCTTTTTTCAGTTGCAAACATTCTGTACCCATTTTGCTTTACAGGGGTGGGTACAGTGAGATGCTACTTTCAGAAAGATGGGTTGTTCAAACTCCTGGTGATTTCCAGCTGCTGGAACATGTCTCATAGGAGTGATTCAGCTGACAAAAAGGAGTGCAGGTTTTCACTGTGTTCTTATTCATTGGCACATCTACAAACACTGCCAGTGCCTCGCCTGAGGAATGAATGGCTTCAGAGTGAGTTCCTGTGGCTGACAGCAGGTTTGAAATTTGAGTCAGGCAAAAAAGAAGGGGAGTAGGGTAGAGTTATGAGGAAGGATTAATGAGGGGTGCTGACTGAACATACTATTACACTGTTCTCCTAGCTATTAGGCTGAAACGTTGAGACATCACTGGTTTTTGCCTGTAGGACTGTACTTTTATAACTAAAAACAAGCTTCTTTAAGCAAATCTGCATCAGGCAATGTGTCAACACTTCATTGGTTTCAATAGAATTAGTTTTCTAAATGCTCCTTTCTGAAGCAATTTTTGTACTTGAAAATGCATTACAAGGAACATTTGCTATAACTACAGCATGGTGATATTGAATATGACAAGCAGGGTTTTAATCAGTGCAAGCTGCACACCAAGCACGTTCTCCACTGACTCCCCTCCCCCTTTCTACTTCAATATCACTGTTAACTTACAGTTATTTTCTCTGGTACTTGCCATTAATAATAGCCAGGACTCTAATTGTTTCTGCCCAAAATGAACTATGCTAATAGCCTTGCAAAGATGCCTGGGCAGGTTGTGATTTTTTAATAGCGTTACAGAACTCAGATGTTTTGTGTATCCTAAACTAAATAAACCAGAAGACGAGTCTTCCAGCTGAAAGATAACACGTCAGAGCCAGAACAAAGTCAGGAAGCCAACAGATGTCCACTCTGCCTGGATAAGACTCTAAGCACCACCAGAAGCAGCCAAGAGGTGCTGCAAATTCCATGTCCCTTACTTTTACATGTTCTGAATGTCACGCTCCTGGTACCACGTACCAAATGAATGCAACCAGGATGTACAGTATCCATCAAATGGAAAATATTTCCTTTGCACATTTTTCTCATTGACCTCAGTATGTTGTTTGCGTTCTATTTTTGTGGGATTAAAAAAACAATAAATTCCTCTACAAAGGAAATAGAGAAAGAAGAGAGTCTTTCCAGTGTTCTAGTAGTAAGAGAGTGTAGGTGCTATTATGAAAAGCCACTTAGCCCCACTGTACTTGTTTTGCTCCTTTCTAAATGAGGCTGGGATCAAGATGAAAGGGCAGCAGCCACCGCTCCCTGCTGTGTTTGCAAAGGGAGAGTGAGCTGCGCTGGGAGGTAAAGCCCACAGGGACCACGTTAGGACGGCCTAGGTAAGCTCTTGTAGACCTTATGGGTCAGATGCACAGAGACCAGTGACCTCTCTATTGTGTATTTCTATCAGGACTTCTCACTTGCTTTTAAGAGATGCAGAATGTAATTCAAAGCAGCAGCATGCGTTTTGAGGTCACCCATGCCTGGGGTGAAGTCTTAGTCCTTCCAATTCTGCAAGTTGCATCTTAAGCTAAGGATGTAATTCCTCTGATCTTCAGTTTTCTCGTCTGTATAGAATACTTTAAAATTATTTTTATTTATTTATTTGAGAGAGAAAGAGGCAGAGAGAGAAAGATAAAATGAGCACACCAGGCCCTCAAGCTACTGTAAATGAACAACTCCAGACACGTGCGCCACCTTTTACATATGGCTTACGTGGGTCCTGGGAATTGAACCTGGGCCCTTCAGCTTTGTAGGCAAGTATCTCAACTGCTAAGCCATCTCTAGCCCAGAAGTTTTTGCAGTTGATGAGAAAATCTCAGATAATGGTGCCTACTGCCTGAAAGAACACAAGTTCAACACATGTTGGTGGATGTTCCTGTCCTTGTGACAAGATCAGATGGGAAACACACTATGATATCAACACGTATTAAGGGCCAAGTAGGTACTAGGCACTATGAGAGTCCTAAATATAGTCCCACAGATCTACTGGGAAGGTAGGCGAGCAAGCATGTGGCTCCCGTCACTGGCGTCCTCTCCATACACATTCTAATGGGACAGGGAAGTTGGACATGTTCAACATCAGACTTACGTAGTGTAAGACAGGAGTTTCCAATGGATACAGTTTCAGAGGTTCTTCAAGTAAACTTTTTAAAGAAAGACCTTTCCTCCCAAGTTAGATTTTAGCAAATATAGAAGATCAATTCAGTGGACAGTCTTTGGCTTCCATTTCATTTTCACTGTAGCATAGGTCAGTCAGATTTGCTGTATGTGTAAACATGATGAACATTGCCATCCTTCCATGTCACAGGAAAGAAAAGATACCACTCAACCACACAGTCAACCTCGGACATGTTAGGATACATTTTTTATTCTTTTGTCACACAATTTGGAACATTCTATGGTTGATCGATTTGACTTCTTTAAAATAATTTTTTAAATAAATTTTGAAAAAATAAAAAAATGCCAAAATAGACAATTTTGAGTGATGTTATATTCAAAGGGTGGGCATAAAACCATATTCCTCTAATAAATTCATCCCTCCTTGTCTTTTCATGACATTCTGGGCAGAATGTGGACAGTAAAATTGGGCTTGATTTCTCATTGCTGTGTTTTATATTTGAAGCCGGATTCAGGCTGGAATGGAAACAGAGATCCCCAAGTACTTCTAATCAAGAAATGTTAGAAATTATTTGTAGCATCTTTTAAAAGGAAAAATTTAAAAAAATGTATACTTTTCTGTGGTGATAATTATTACCCAGTATGAGTAGAAAGCTCTATTCCTTTTCTTTAACTTTTCACTCAATTTATTCATTGTCATAATATATAAAAGATGCTATATTTCATATGTGTATGATTTTTTTTTCTCATGTGAAAATTAGGCTGATCTTAATGCTAGCAGTGTGAAAGCATTTAGGCTACTTGTTATGGTTCAATTAAAGCACTGATAAGAAAGATCAGAAGAACCTGGTAAAAGTGCATTCGGATTTCACAATGCTAATGGCCCCACTCTCTACATACCTCTCACTGGGTTTGATATTCTCAACTCTTAGGAAGCTGGCAAGGGGTCAAAGGTCTCCTAGATGCTCCTCTGGTTAGACTCTGAGTGTCACCATAAGAATTTTGAAGCACTAGATATTGCAACTTTCCCTGAAAATACATTTTTTGAATTGGAACATGATGATTGAAGTAGACATTTAAAGGCCACCAATGTAAATTTAATCACCTGGTTGCTGATTAACTTCTTACACAGGATTTCCTTGACCCTTCTATTAACCATTGCCAGCCCCTTTTCTCTGTCTTTTCCTTCTTTTTCATAGGCAATTGCCTATGAATTTTTCGACACTGTCTCTGCTCCTCTCACTAGAACGCAGTGTTCATTAGGGTAGGCATTTCACCTGCTTACTCATGAATCTTTAGCTCCCAGGGCAGAGTTTGGTCACATTGAGCCCATGAGTGCCAAAGTTTGCTAGATAGCTGAGCAAATTAGAGATTTATGTTGTGGTTGCAGAAGGCAAAGCTCAGAGAATGGTCATGAATGAGAGAGAGGTTGAAATAAAAGAATTTAAATTACTCTGCATGGTTAAGCTAATGGGATTTTGTTTTCAGTGGACGTTCCCAAGGGTAAGAGAAGAAGACTGAGCTCAGGAAAGAGAAAGTTAGCAAAGCAACCCCCTGTTAATCTGAGGAAAGCCTTGGCATTCCTGTTCTGTGGTTTGTGGTCCGGGTGCATGAGCTCTGTCATGCTTCTTTACTCATCCAGGAATAATCCCTGATCTATGAATGAAGAAAAAAAAGTCCTCAGTGAAGAATAAGCAATATACAGATTTCTGGTACTCAATTTAAGACTCACTTTCCATTTTAATTTTTCTCTTTGCTATAGCTAGGTTAGTGTCATGCCTTGTAAAATACAATGACATTTAATAGCAAGTAAAAGCTAGAGAGAAATATGCATTTAGAAGTAGTAGGAGATACAGCTGACTGATGAGAGCATGAGGAAATAAAGATACAAATGAAAGGAAAGACAATGCTGAGAAAAGCAATTGAGAATGTTTTTCAAAAGAAAGGGCAAGAGAATATTGTCAAAAATGATGGAGGAAACTTTGCTGCCATCAAGACAGACAAGAGTGTTTGTTTTAAATGGATTCAAACATAACCGAATAATCTAGACATCATTACTTGGCTCCTCAATAAAGCCAACGGCACGACCCTGGCAGCTTCCTTTATAGTTTGATATCAATAGACTGTTACTAAATTTCTCTATAGTAATTATATCTTCAAGTTTCTGAGGAAGAGGTGTCCCTCAATATGGCCAACCAGAGGTATGTACTTGTTGCAATCCGGTTCGCATTGCTGGTAGAAATCACCTAACCAAGAGCAGCTTCTGGGAAAAAAGAGATTTATTTTGGCTTACAGGCTCGAGGGGAAGCTTCACGATGGCAGGGGAAAACGATGGCATGAGCAGAAGGTGGACATCACCCCCTGGCCAACATAAGATGGACCACAGCAACAGGAGGGTGTGCCAAACACTGGCAAGGGGAAACTGGCTTTAATACCCATAAGCCAGCCCCCAACAATACACTTCCTCCAGGAGGCATTGATTCCCAAATCTCCATCAGCTGGGAACCTAGCATTCAGAACACCTAAGTTTATGGGGGACACCTGAACCAAACCACCACAGTACTTGACAGAATTGTCCCAGGAATGTGGTGCAAAAGAAAGAAGGAAAGCATGAGAAAAAAGAAAAATAAGTGATAGAATTAATCTTAGAACACGAAACCAAAAGCCAGAATGTTTGCTGAGTAGCACTGAAGGCAGCAAGTTAAAGTGAGCAAAAGATGCACTAAGTCTGCAGCATGATATGAAGAAGACAGGGAGGCTTTGTTCAATTGCTGACTTGCCTCGTAAACATCAATCAGTTCAGAGATGACTCACCATCCTGGCTGAAGGCCTAAGTTTTTCCATCGCTGGTCTGCTGTAGTGCCCTCAAAACACACGAGCTCTTTTCTCCCAAATTAATGATCTAAGGAGCTAGTTTTTAGCTACACCAAAGTCATACAGGTTCAACTTTATAACTTTCTGTTGGTCACAATGAGTGACTTTACAAGGTTATAATTATCAAGAAATTTAAAATCTCAAGATTATCTTTTGAGATGGTTACTATAGACATAAGGCAGGTGTTCAGTGTTCTGGAGTAATAACACAAAGACAAAATACAGTAATACTAAAAAGGTTTTTGAGTTTGAGTGCTTCTATATGTACACATTTTGATAGCAATTTCATCATCTCGGAGAGGACTACAAGAGAGCAAGCATAGGTACCAAAATCAACTCAGGAAAATGGGACACAACAAAACCATACAAACAAACAAGAAAAACAAATAAACAAGGAAGGACAAGACAGGTTCTGGAGCGAGAGAACAAGCATATAAGTGGAAGTTCCATAGACTGCTTCACTGGCGGACTTGGCCATGGCTATAAAAGAGCCAGGGGGCTCAGTTGTTAAGTCTGATGACCAAAGAGCCCACCCCAAGCACCTGTGCAAAGCTGTACTCCTAACAACTGTCCTGAAATGAGAGAGATAAGAACCTTCTTATATTAAAACTTTTTATTTATTTATTTTCAGGCAGAGAGGGAGATAGAGAGAAGAGAGACAGGGGAATGGGCATGCGAAAATAAGTAGAATAATTCTAGAAATGAGAAAAAATGCAGGAAATATATGATAGCAAAGATTAATAATAATTTAACCCAGATGTTGATTACCTTTTATTGTATGTTTAAAAAATATTTTTATTTATTTATTTGCAAGCAGAGAAAGATAGAGAAGGGAGACATGTAATGAGAATGGGCACACCAGGACCTGTAGCTATTGCAGACAAAGTTCAGATGCATGTACTACTTTATCCATCTAGCTTTACATGGGCACTGGGGAATCAAACCTGGCTCAGTAGATTTTGCAGGCAAGTACATTAATCACCTAACCACTGACCCATCTCTCCAGCCCCATATTTCTTTTCAATTCTCATTCTTTTTATATTAAATCATATATATGTTATAAAACATTATGTGCACTATTTACTCTCTCTTGCCTTCAAGATCCACAATATTATTTTTTCACTATATAAACTCTAAGTATGATATTAAAAATTATTTCACATATGTGAATTAGAAATGCAATACATGTTTATTCTAAAACATTTAAAATGCCAAAAAGCTCATCATGCATTTATATTGGAGACCTATAAAATCTCTGGAGAAATATTATGTTTTCTAATTCCATCAACAATGCACACACCTTATGCATGCATTGTTTAAGGTGGTAGCATTCTATAAAGCTGAGTGTAACGGCTTGGTTTTTATTTTATCATCATTTAACTATCCTGCTATGATATATTAATTGTTTCCAATTGTCATTTATTATTATAGGTGCTTCATAGCAATCACTGCTCAAAATGTTACTTCTCTTCTGGTAAATTCTCAGAAGTAGAAACAGTGAGACCAAGTTGCTCATGACTTTCAAAGCCTTTGAGAAGCAGAGGCCATTTCTTGGTATCTAGAACTGATACTTATCCTGCAGGATGTGAGAATGATATTCCTGAGCCAGGTATGGTGACATACAACTTTAATCCCAGCACTTGGGAGGCCACAGTAAGAGGATCACTGTGAGCTCCAGGCCAGCCTGAGACTACATAGTAAATTCCAGGTCAGATGCATGCACCACTTTATGCATCTATTTACATGGGTACTGGGGCTAGAGTGAGATGCTACCTTGAAAAGAAAAGAAAAACAAAGAGAGACTGTTGTACCTTTAAGCCCTTGTTCCACTACAGGCTGCCATCAATACATTCTGACTAGACAAATAGATGGTTTCCTAAGAGAACTTGGTCCAAATTTAAGGAATTAGGTTCCAGCTGAGAATTGCTTAAAAGAAAACAAAACAAGTGCACTAACAAAGAGCAAACCTCTTGCCTTCTTGAGCTGCCCTGGTGGAACTAACCGCATATCTATAGGGAGCACCTCTTGGAAGCCTCCTGTGTTATTGTTTCACAAATCCTTTGCTACACAATGGTTCTTTTTCTTTGCCTTCACTTCCACACTCATTAACTCAAATTCCATCTACTTTTACTGGGAAAATATACAGGCAAAATGCATTTACCTAACAGGTCCTGTTAAAGGCCATCCGTGCAGTGGTAGAGATGGCGGCTCCAGGAGCTGGGACAGCCTTCTAGTCACCTCTGTGTTTTTCTCAGTATGTTTTAAATATGACTTAGCACTTACTGATGGACACCACACGCCACCATGTTTAAGAGACTTATTCACCTTATCACCACAATTTTGAACAGTGGATAAGAAATCCAAACTACCGCCAAAGGATTCTGAATGATTCTGCCAGACATGTTAACCATCAGCAATCTTGACACATTCAGTAATTCTGCTAGATGTTTTCTTCTTTACCAGGCTAGCTATAAAATGAAAAGCTCTTGAACAGCAGCACTCTCCGTTTTTGTCTTCCTGCATCTCTAGGCGGTGATAGGGGAGAGAAGCTGTTTGATGAATTGGGCTTTCTAGAGAGGCAGACGCAGTAATGCACCTCTGGGGTATCTGTGGCCTGCACACACGCACCAACCACAGGGATTCGCAAGGCCCCTTTCTGCACCAACCTTGTACTCCCATAATGGGTCAGCATGTTCATTATACTTCTCATCGCTATCATGAAATACCTGACCAGAGCAGCTTAAGGTAAAAAGGCATTGCTTTGGCTCATAGTTCAGGGGTTCAGTCCATCATGGCTGGCTGGCAGGAGTGTGCGGCAGCTGGTCACTTTGCATCCATAGTCAGCAAGCAGGCAGAGATGAGTACTGGTGCTCAGCTCTCTCCCACGTTTTATACAGTCTTCCACCCTCCTCCCCTACCAGGCTATCGAATGATGGAGACTGCATTTAGGGTGGTTCTTCCCACCTCAATTCACCTATCCAGAAACTCTCTCACAGACATGCCAGGGGTTATTGCCATTGTGATTCTAAATCCCATCAGGATAACCATTTTAAGCATTACACATCCACCTGTTATCAATTTGACTCTCAAAATCATGAACCCTAATTTTTAAACTTCCACTGCTTTTCCCTATAGGCTCATGGACATCTCACAAGACAAAACATGTTTGGTTCAACTTCACGGTCCCCAGTATTCAACAGTCCTAGCACTGTGGACAAGTGTACATGTAGTCTTTTCTGAGACTCAGGCAATATCTAACTATGAGCCCTTATAGCACTAAACACTGCCTTCATACTTTTAATGGATAGTGGCATACAGCAAGCAACCATTCCACAAGGGAGAAGTAGAGGCATGGTAAGAGATGATCACACCCAAGCAAGAATAAAACCCAGATTCTGCAGCTCCATGTTCAGCTGTTTTTAAATCTCTTGAACTGTTGTCTCACTAGTTTGTTTTATTTACATTTGAACAATGATGTGCTTGTTTCAAAAATATTGTATTTATTATGTATTTAGAGAGAGAGAGAGAGGGAGAAAGAGAGAGAGCTTCTTTCCACTGTAAACAAATTCCAGACTCATGTGCCACTTTGTGTATCTGGCCTTTAGGTAGGTACTGGGGAATGAAAAGCCATTGGGCTTTTCAAGCATGAGCCTCTAACCATTCAGCAATCATTCCAGCCCCCCAGTTAAAGACCTAAACCTGTGTAAGGTGATAGTATTCTTTTATGGTACTAATAATCTGTAGTTATCAATTCCTAGCACTTAATCCAGGATAGTTAATTTTTCTAGCTAATGTACAGAACAACATTAGGCAATGAACCTCAACGTTCTGAATTGATATGAATTTTTAGCATATGAAAGTCTACCATTTCCTTTTAGGAACAAATTTTAGTTGCTCAAGTGTGTGGTTGTTTGAAGAAATTTCTGTGATTTAACTGTGACAATATTCACATAGACTTTGGCATCTCTTTAAATTCCATTAAAAATTGTCACAGTAATCTTCAAGCATTGGAAACTATGTGGACTTTACTGGAGCTTCTGTTGAGAAGTTTCCTGGAAGTAAAACCATATGTCCTCTACACAACAAAAGCAACCTGTATTCTGGAAAGCTAACACTGTTGTGGGAAGATTCCTTTTTAATTGTTCTTAAAATTTAAACATTTTATTTATTTATTTGAGGGGGGGGAGAGAGAGAGAGAGAGAGAAAATAGGCATGCCAGGGCTTTCAGCCATTGCAAATGAACTGCGGATGTGCGGACACATGCCCCACCTTGTGCATCTGGCTTGCATGGGTCCTGCTGGGAAATCAAACCAAGATCCTTTCTCGTTGCAGGCAAATGCCTTCACCGCTAAGACATCTCTGCAGCCCGGAAGCAGCCGTTTGTTGGCCTTCCCGTCCTGGTTAGAAGGCTGCTCCTTCCGGCCGGCACATCCAGCGCCCGCGTGCAGTGCAGCCTTTCCCAGGGTTTACTTACTCGCGAGAGGTGGGGAGAGCTGCTTCCTGTTTGCCAGCCCGTGTTCCAAGGTCCTCGCAGGCTCGGCCTCCCATTTTTCCCTCCAGTGGAGCAGGATCTCTCTTACTATTTCCCTGTAGCGATCCTCGCGCCCTCCTGATGACTGGGGCCAGGCGGAGGATGGAAACGGAGCTTGGTCGCGCTGGGGTTCGCGGGGTCCCCGAGGACGGGCGTTCAACCCGAGACTGATTGCAGGTGACTGCGCTGGGTGGGGCACTTCGTTCCTGTGGTTCGAATCCCACTGGGGAGACACCGGGGCCTTTGGTCCTCGCCTGGCCGAGGGCGGCTCTGCCCAGAGGGTTTCCTGCAGAGCAGGATGAAGTGAGGCGCATGGAGCGGACGGCATGGAAGCACCCTGGGCCCCAGGTAACGTGGTCAGAAAGGAGCGCAGCTCAGTGGGGTAGAAACGGAGCAGGTGAACAAAGAACGGGACATAGGAAAAGGCTTTAGAGATGATGAAAGTATCAGATAGGATTCGAACTTTGGAAGCTGGCTATTGGAAAGGGCAACCAAGAAGACTGGCACGTGATGTGGATGATCAGATACCTGCGGCCCAGACATCAGCACTGGGTTATTATGGTCGGGTAGCAGTTATTTTCCTGAGGAGGTGTTCTATCATCACTTGTTAGAACTGTTCTGATTTTTTCTTCTTACTTTTACCGCCTTTCCTGTGCGTATCAGATTTGCTTGCCAGAGCAGGGCATCTGCGGCTTAAGGGTACGAGGTGCTCATCCCAGTGACGTCGGAGTTCGGGATGTGCCACTTTGGAGCTGCGGGCCGATGTCCGCCAGCTGTCTGCGTGCCACGGCGGTCAGTCCTCCCAGATGTCTCGGACTGCCTTCACTTTGTCTTCAACCCTCTACCCATCTGTGTGTTCCCTTCGCTCAGCTGGCTGTGAATCAGTGTAGTTTTGAGTTATTTTAAGGGAAGTTGGACGAGATTCGGTGATATAAATGTGGAACGAGTTGACTCCGTAAAGCTATTTTTAAACTCCCCCCTCCCCCGCTGGTCACAAGTCAGTGAGAATCAGAGGATTCTGGAAGCAGACATAGAGGTAGTCTGTCTCTTGTTACGTTTTACAGTTTTGAGGGTCTCAGAGACTTTATGAAGATACAAAACAAGACAATGGTAGAGTTATGATAAGATCCCAGGCTTAATAGTTCCTAAGTAAAGCAAAGTATATGGTAAGTAAAATGACTTTTGTTACACCTCTCTTTTTTCTACATCATTCATATTTTTCTCTGTGATTGAGGTCATTTTTATCTGTATATAAATAGACTCTTCTTCAATTAGAAATGAGAAAAGAAAGCCAGTGTAGTGGTGCATGCCTTTAATCCTAGCAGGAGGCGTAGGTAGGATGACTGCTGTGAATTCGAGGCCACCCTGAGACTGCAGAGTGAATTCCAGGCCAGCCTTGACTAGGGTGAGACCCTGCCTCAAAAAAAAAAAAAAAAAGAGAAAGAGGTGGGACAATGCTTAAGGTGCTCGCTTTCAAAACCTAACAGTCTGAGTTCAGTTCCCCAGTAAACAAAGGCATGCATGCATATGGATTTCATTTTCAGTGGCTAGAGGCCCTGATATGCCCATCCTTCCTCCCTCTGTGTTTGCAAATAAAAAGTAAAAATATTTAAAAAACTGTACAAAACCGTCACTTGACCCTACTTTCTCCTCTACCCACTTTTCCACTGATGTAAAAAAAAAAAAAAACCTTTTACATATTTATTTTTGTGTTTCTTTGCATAAGAAATACAAAAATAAATAAAAATATATATCCTCCTATACTCATAAGAACATATATATTTATTCATATGAATATGGGTATACGTGGATGGTTGTGTGCATGTCTGCATAAGTGTGTGGAGGCCAGAGGCTGACTTTAGGCATTTTTCTCTATTGCTCTCCATCCATCCGTTTTCTGAGAAACGTCTCTCACTGAACCCAGATTTCATTGATTTGCCTCAACACACTAACCATCCAGCCCCGAGAATCCGCCTGTCTCCACACCCCCAGTATGGTGATCACAAATGCTGCCGCCGCGCTTGGCGTCTCACACAGGTGCTGTGGGTGGAGCTGACGCTTGTGTCGCAAGCACTGCCCACTGAGCCACTCCTCAGTACCCCATCCTGCTGATCTGTCTCTCTCTCGGTTCTTATTTCAAATATCAATGAGTTGTCTACATTCACACTATCCTCTGCATTTGTTTCCTCCTATTTTTTAGTGAAAGTTAGTGATATTTGTATAACAGGAAGCTAACTATTTTTAGCAATTTGGTCATATTTAGTATAATTTGAATGTTGGGTAATCACTACCTAGTCTCAAAAACAACCTTATTTGTCCTAAAAGAAGCCTCTAACCTTACTTCAGTTTTTGTTGTTTCGTGTGTTTTGTTTTGATTTATTTTTGAGACAAAATCATGTTATGTAGTCTACGCTGATCTTGAACAGCCTTCTGAGTGAATCACCATACCTGGCCCTCAATCCCACTGACTGAAAGTGCCCCATTCCTGCTCATGCTCAGCTGCCTCAGTGGTCTGGCTTCACCCAATTACCTGTTCTGGTATTTCACATGTGTATAGTGTATTGTGATCATAAGCCCCTCCTCATTTCCTTCACTTGTGCCCCCTCCCCCCCCCGCCATACTTCTTCCTCTGAAGGCCTTCTTCCAACAAGCTTCTATTCTACGTTGATGTGTTGTGTGTGTGCCCTCCTCGGTCATCCATAATGGAATGGCTATTGGTCTACTATTATGCACTTATTATGCACAGTAGCAAGAGTCACTGTGAGGCCATGATTGTACGGGCTGCTTCAGGTCTGGAAGATAGAGCTTCAGAAGAACACTTCTTCCTCTCCTCTGGTTCTTACATTCTTTTCATCCCCTCCATGGTGGTTTGATTCAGGTGTCCCCCATAAACTTAGGTGTTCTGAATGCTAGGTTACCAGCTGATGGAGATTTGGGAATTAATGCCACCTGGAGGCAGTGTTTTTTTTGGGGGGGGCGGGTTTATGGGTGTTATAGCCAGTTTCCCCTTGCCAGTGTTTGGCACACTCTCCTGTTGCTATTGTCTACCTTATGTTGGCCAGGGGATGATGTCCACCCTCTCTCTGTTCATGCCAGTTTTCCCCTGTCATCATGGAGCTTCCTCCTTGACCCTGTAAGCCAAAATAAATATCTTTATTTTCCCACAAACTGCTCTTAGTTGAGTGATTTCTACCAGCAATGCAGCCCTGACTGCAACACCCTCTTCCTGAACGTTTTCTGAGCTATCGAGGGCATTGTGGAGGTTCTCATTTAGCAGGCAGCGTGTACTAGTCACTTATCAGTACCTGGACAAATTTTGAGTCTCCCCAGCAGCCATTACCAACCACAAAAAGAAGCTTCTCTTATCAAAGATGAGAGCAGCACTAATCTATGATCTTACTCATAAAAATTTAGAGGGCAATTTGATAGGCTCAACATGTGCATTTAGCCAAACTTTTTCATGAAACTATGGACCTTTTGTGTTGGATGTTTATCATTTTGTATAATGTTTTCATGTGCCATCCATGTAGTATGAATTAGTGCCTTATTATTATTATTTTTAGTATTATTTTGGTTGAATGATATCCTATTATTACATAATTCTCTTAAGTCCAATTCAAATACTCTTTACATCACCGTTTTCAAAAGTGTTCTTGTCATGATCAACAGTGATCATTTAGTCACTAACACCAGTGATAAAATTTCAGTGTTAATTTAATAAAATTGATTAGCAATGTTCGAACAACTCTTCTCTTTAAAGGTGATTCTTCACCTGTATTTGAGGGGAGCACATTACTTGGCTTTTTTTGAGGGGTCACTTGCCATTCCTACGACATTTTTGTTTTTTGCTGATTGTTCCATGTCTCGTAAAACTTGACTCTAATGAAATGGAATTCCTTGGAGCACCTGACTCCTTCACTTAGTTTGTTGAGTATCTTACTTAATACTTTTCCTCAAGTTTAAATTTCAAAAATATTCAATCATTACTTTCGAGAAATTATGGGCTGGAGAGATGGCTTAGCAGCTAAGCGCTTGCCTGTGAAACCTAAGGACCCCGGTTTGAGGCTTGATTCTCCAGGACCCACGTTAGCCAGATGCACAAGGGGGCGCATGCATTTGGAGTTCGTTTGCAGTGGCTGGAGGCCCTGGTGTGCCCATTCTCCCTCCCCCCACTCTCTCTATATCTCTGCCTCTTTCTCTTTTCTGTCTGTCTCTCTCAAATGAATAAACAAAAGAATTTTAAAAAATAAATTATATATGGGCTGTAGAGATGGCTTAGCGGTTAAGCGCTTGCCTGTGAAGCCTAAGGACCCTGGTTCGAGGCTCGGTTCCCCAGGTCCCACGTTAGCCAGATGCACAAGGGGGCGCATGCGTCTGGAGTTCGTTTGCAGAGGCTGGAAGCCCTGGCGTGCCCATTCTCTCTCTCTCCCTCTACCTGTCTTTCTCTCTGTGTCTGTCGCTCACAAAAAAAAAATTAAATAAATAAATAAATTATATAATGGATATGTGGCCTATTGTTATACTAATTAATGAGGAAACTAGTAAAATGTTAGAATTGGTTCAAAGGAACACTTGGAGAGGTATGCACTTATAGGAACCTCAATAAAGGGATGTATTGTATAATAAGAATTTATCTGACCTGTCTTCAGTTCCAGAGAGAGAATTTCTCTCTGAATTGCTTGAGTAATGAAAGGGTCTTTGTTATTTATAGTGATTCCTAGGATCATACTTGACATTCTACTAATGAAATGACTCATGATGGGCCTATAGATAATTTCAAATAGCTGGGCTATTTTTGAATGACCAACCATGGGTCAGGTTGTAGACTAGATACTATCAGCCTGATCTCCAAATGCTGGAGGTCAGCATAATGGCAGACTATTCAACTTACCATTCCTATGCAAGACAACCTCAATGAAAAGTCTACACCAAATGTTGGCTGAGCTTCCTAGATTGTTGATAAACATTGGTGCTTCATGAGGATGATCCAAGAAAATTTGTTGGGGAACTCTGTTATAGGACAGTGCTTTAGGTAGCTCTGAACTGACTTAATTCTCACCTGCCCCAATCTTACTTGTTGCTCTCCTAAGCAATTATAGAATATGCTTGGAATATGCTACTCCAGATAGGTAGAGTCGGCTGCTCTTCCAGATTCAGGATGTTGTTCAATGCTTTATCACAAAGATACCAACAGCCCCGATGTGTAAAAACTAGTGTAGTTGCTATTCATGGTCCTTCGGTGTGATGCACATTGCCAAGTTTCTGTCTGCCATGGGGAGGCACCTTCAGCCACGGAGGGCCAGTGCCCAGTAATTCTAAGGCTTGTGCTAATTTTTGTTGTCTACCTGTTAGTAATAAATCTGCTTTATGTAATTCATTGTGTAAGCATTGTTTCACCTAAGTCAGATAGATTTTCAAACAGTAAAAGCAAACCAGTTTTATTTCTATATGCCTTTTCATTTGTCTGGTTCTAACTTTGATCTTTTATAATAAAACTATAATTGTACATGTTGTGCTTTTCTGAGTTTCACAATCAGCTCTGATCTTTAGACTGATGATACTTAATTTTATAGTAGAATGAACACTCAACATATTCCAATGAATCTTAGCCTGTGCAGCCCAAATACACTCATCATATACTTCTATTCATCTCTAAATAACGTCTTGGTCTTTTCCGTTGCTCACTTCTGACTCCTTTCTTCCTCCTGCATCTCACCTTTAGTTTGGTAGAAAATCCTGCTGCATTCTGCCTTCTAATGTGATCAGCTTTCCTCCCTTCCTTGAACATATGCTGGTCTACTACCCTTTCATCTTGCCTTAGATTATTGCCCTAACTTTCCAAAGGCTCTTCCTGCTTCTGCCTTTTCTATTGTTTAGTCTATTTTCAACACCACAGCCATAATCATCCTTTTAAAACAAAGCGAACTTATCTAAGTGTGTGGTCTTCTTGTCGACCTGAGTGAGAACTCAGGCACTGGCGTGGTTGGCAGGGCTTCTGCTAGCGCCTAGCTTCACTTTCTGCCGCTCCCTTCTTGCCCTTTAGATACCAGCTGTTTGGCCTGTTGTTGCCTTAAATGTGCCACATTGCTGATTCGTATTGACATTTTCCTCAAACATTTATCCATGGTCTAGAACCTCACCTCTTTAATGCCCTTGCTCACTGGCACCTAGAGAGTTTGTGGTCACCCTATTTAGAACTCTGTCAACTGTCCCAACTCTTTTGATCTTGCTTCTTGTTCTAAAGTCATGTTTCCCTCCCTAGCATTTATCACCTTGTAGTAAGCTAATGTAATTTACTTAAGTTCTTTATCATTGTTTCCATCTGTGAGAATGCAAGCTCCATGAACACAAGCGTTTTTCTGTCTCTTTGTTTATGAGCTAGAACTTCACTGTACAGCCTGGGTGACAAGCACGCAATGCCATCCCTCGTGTGGGTAAGCACTCCTGTCGTTTGCTGTGTTAATCACTAAAGTGTTTTAGTGCTTCAGAGAGCTTTGGAGAGATAGAAATTTAACAAATATTTACTAAATAGTGAGTTGTGGTAGATTTAAGCTGTTGAACAGTAAAGCACACACCACGAGCAATTTCGGATGCAAACAGAAGCTGTTGATCACAGTAGTTTTAGGTAGCTATGCAATTATTTCCATAGTTTGGAACTGATGTAGGAGCCAGCTTGCAAGTCATTAATAATGTCAATTTAATTACTTTGCAGTTACAGCTCATTTTGGACCCTAAACTGAGTTACCCATCTTGAACACCGTCTTATTCATCAGGCTTGGCTTTGGTAATGATGCACTGAAAACTGCTATTTATTACTTTCAATAATCTTTTCCCTTGGTCAATAATTTTTCATTCTCAAGTAGTTCATGCACACTTCAACTATTAAAGTGATATAGTTTGGTTATATGTTAATTCACATTGTTTTTTTTTTCTTTTACTCTTACGCTCCACAATTCTAAAAAGTGGTATTTGGATTTTGCATTTGCTGTCCTAGCAGTTTGGATTGCAAGATTGCAGCAGAAACAACATGAAGTCAAGTCTCCTCCAAATATTATCATTTAGAAAATCTAAACTCTTGCAAGGCTTATGTTAGGCCTAGGGAATGAGTATAAAAAGGAGAAATTAGTGCCTTTGCTAAGAGAATAAATATAGAAGAAAAAAGAGAGGCCAGATTTTTTTTTTCTTTCTGAAGACTAAGAAATGTTTATTTATGCTTAGAATATATAGTGGCTTCTGTGGTGACCCTCAAGAAAGTGATTCAGAAGACAAAGGCTGTATGGTTATTTGTTCTCAGAGAAAAGGGCTAAAATGCAAGATACCTAACTCAATCCAGTAAGAAGCAGAGTTGGGCTATGTGAGGAGCTATGGCTGGGAAGATGGAGTCCACCCAGAGCAAAGGCACACTGCCTCTCTTTCTAACGCTGAATTTTCTGCCTGTATTTGAAAGCTAGGTTTGCCTACTTCCACAATGAGGTCATGTTACTTTACGTTCCACAAAAGCTTCCTTCCTGGGAGGAGCATGCCCATCTTCCTACCATCGAGGCTTTAAGTTTCCGTTTTTTCTCTGGGAGAATTGTAAGGTAAGAAGGATAGAGAAGTTAATGGATTTCTTAGTAGCTCACTGTATTTTGGACATCTACTATCAAGACCTCTTTCATGAGCACTTCCTGGTCTCTGGGGAAGGAAACATTTTATACTCAAGATAAAACTGTCCAGGAAACTTCTATGTATGGAAAAAGTACCTGGACCAAATGGGGAGATGGTTTATGTTCTTTGTTAGGAAAGGGAAATGCAGTCATCTAATGAGACTTTTCAAACAAAATGAATCATTTTCCTTTGGTGACCATTAGTAGACAGAGGGCTACTGTGTGGAAAAAAAATGCCTAGGAGCAAGCAGTACAGTAGCAGTCTCTGCTGATCTTGAAACTGTCTCCGCGCTGGGACAAAACACCTTGCTGAAGGCAGCTTTGGAGAGGAAGGGTTGAGTCCATCCCACAGTCTCAAAAGGAAGCCTCAGCCTGGTGCGTGGCACAGACAGAAACTGACACATATCTGGAAGGAAGCAGTCTGAGAGCTGGGCCTGGAGCTGGACCAGTAACTGACAAGGTCCACTGCCAGTGACACCACCTTCAGCAAGGTGCCTCCTCCCAAATTGCCAGGAGTTGGGGATTGAGTATAAGACCATGAAGCTTTGGGGACATTTCACATTCAAACTACCACACCCAGGATCCCAAAGTCAGACTATTTTACAGATCTTTAGGTAAGCAAGGTAAGATTAGATCACTTCTTACATTGTAAGGGCCAAATACCCAGTTCTGTTCTTATAAGGAGATTCATTTTCCTTCATGACTATAAAAATACTTTGACTCCATAAAACTGAATTGGAAATTAAAGAAGAATCTTTTCTAGAACTTGAAAAGAATGACTAGTGTATATTTTCAAATGTTTAGTCTGTTGAAGTCTCTCAGATGGGTAATAAACTGAAACATATAATCCATAGTAATGAATCATTGTATATAGTTTTGTATTCTGATTATATACAAAATATCTTGACAAACTTACAGAAATTTTCTCTGAAAGTTTATTTGTACTTGAATGTGAGTTCCTATTATAATAATCATGCGAGAAAAGAGTGATTATGCAATTTTGGTAGTTCTACTCTGTGTCTATTTGAGATGTGTCTTTAGTACGAGTGACACTGAATGCACTGAAAGTGACTTAAGCCCAGCCCGCTCTTACAGAGTGTACGGCTGAACATCACAAAAAGGAGTTAGTTGCTCAGTGAACTGAAAACTGGAAGTGAATGATTAGTCAATGGAGCATCTTTAAATTTCTAAACTATGGATTTGGGAGGGTGTTAATATAGGAGAAAACGACACCTGGAACATCCCCATTAATCATGGCAACTATATTGGAGATGAATATAATATAATAGATTTAAAAGCAAGAATGGCATTGAGGTAGTTTGAACGTTATGTCTCCCATAGACTCAGGTGACTTATATTGTAACTTGGGCCTCTGTCCACCAAACTGGAGGAGGTGTCACCGGGGCTGGATCCTGAGTCTAGCCCTAAAGTGTCACTGGGGGCATAGCTCCTTCCAGCCCAAAGGCGTGGAGAAAGGGTAGGACCTCTGGAGGGTTCCATGTGAGTTGGTGCTGGTGTTTTGCTTGCTGCGGTTTTACTCTCTGCAAAGACCTAGTGAAGTGAGCAGCTTCTTCCCCATGATGGACCTTCTGGATTTGTAAGCTGAAAACACCCACTCCTTCCATCAACTGTGTTCGCTTTGGAGGTTCATCCCAGCAACGTGGAGCAGTCTACTATAGGTATCAATCTCATTATTTTGACAGGACTAAGATTTATGACCTTTTCTACTATTTGATAACTCTCTCTCTCTCTCTCTCTCTCTCTGTGTGTGTGTGTGTGTGTGTGTGTGTGTCTGTGTGTGTGTGTGTGTCAGAGGACAACTATATGTGTCATCCTCAGGAATGCTATCCAACTGTTTTTGACACAGGTTCTCGGATTGCACAGGAGCTCATCAGTTAGAGCAGACTGGCTGGCTACAAGCCAAAGCATCCTCTTATCTCCACCTTCCCAGCAGGGGCTACCATGTACAACATACTAATGTTGACACTGGGGACCAGACTCAGGTTCTCATGCTTGTGAGGCAAACATTTTACTGATTGAGTTATCTCCATAACCTCTGAAATTTTTTTGTTTAACAAACGCCATCTATAGCTAAATTGCAAAAATTTCTAAAAGTTAATGAATGAATATAACTTGTCAATGGATATCACAGTGGTGTCCAATGAAGAGAAGTAAAGTTTATCCATCAGTTTATTCAGTTATCTACTTCATATATGCCTTCCCCCAATATATGATAGGTTAGAAGAAATAAAGTTCCTAACAGTGAAACATGAGGTTTGCATAAATACAGCCACTATCACACATATGTGGTTTTAGAATGTCAAGCCCCACTCTTCCCATACTCACAGTGCTTCAGTGGTCAAAATATATGCATATTTTCCTCTTTTCATTTTCTTAAAAACATAATTGTGTTGTATATATAGCAATGATATTGTATGTGTGTTAAATAAGGCAGTTCTTAACTTACTTCAGAAATTTCAGGGCTATAGTGATGGTTCAGTGAGTGGTTAAGGGCTTGCCTGTGAAGTCTAAGGACCGAGGTTCCATTCCCATGGGAAGCCAGATGCACAAAGTAGTGCATGCATCTGTTGTTTGACTGTAGTGGCTATAGGTACTGTTCTCTCTATCTAACTCTGTCTCTCAAATAAAAAACGAAAAATATTTAAAATAAAAACCATTTAAAAAATAAATGCCAAATTAGGATCTGGATTTAAATGTTCTGGATCTACATTACTGAGTTGACTACTTGAGTTTATAGAAATAATTAACCTTCATATGCATATGTAGATCAAGATCCTCACCTTTCTACACCTCTCCATCTTTTCTTTATTGAGGATAGAGTCACACATATGCGCTCATGAGAAGAATTAAATTGGGAACAATCTCAGTGATATATGATAAAAGGAACAAGACCCTTCTTGTTCAGAGGCTTTTTTTTTTTTTTGTCTCTTAAACTAAAGCAAGATATTTGAAATAGAGATATAGCCAAGTGTTTGAAGTAAAGTTCCTGATTTCTGCTTTGAACTTAAAAGGACAAAGGTTCAAAATAAAAAAAAAAATTAAAAAGCTGAAAAGTGCTTCAGGGCCCTGAAGGAATGTGGATAAGCAGGTAGTGATATAAAGAGTCCTGAGAAGGGAATAGGCACTGTGACAGCCCCCTTGCCTGAGTAGGAGACATGCTAAAGTCAGGCTCAATATCATCGTATTGTTGCTCAAAAGGGTACATTCCTGTTTTAGGGAAATAAGATAGTTATAAATTTTAAAGAAAATATTTTATTTACTTATTTACAAGGAAAGAGAGAGAGAGAGAACATGGGAAAGAAAGAGAATAGGCATGCTGAGGCCTCTTGCAATTGCAAATGTATTCCAGATGCATGTGCCACCTTGTGCATCTGGCTTTTTGTGGGTCCTTAGTCTTTGTAGGCAAACACCTTAACTGCTGAGCCATCTTTCCAGCAAGGGAAATAAGATATTTAATGTATATTCATGTGTTGTTCTATGACAGCCTGCATTCTGAGAAGTGCATCATTAGGTGATTTCATCATATGACCATCCCAGCATGCATCTATGCAAAAGTGGAGGGAAAAGGCTCTGTCCAGTTAGGACACCACATACTCTAAAGAGAGCTGGATCGCGGGTGCACTCAAGGTCAACTGATTATCCTTCCCCGTAGTATGACTATATGAAGCATTTCCTCAGAAACATCCCACATGTTGCAATAATGTCTTAGAAAACAACATTGAGTTACTTAACCTTAGTTCTTGTCAACTCACTTGGGATGTGTGAAGCTTAATCCTAATGTCCCTGAGTCAGTTTAGCCATTTGATTTAAAATTATCCAAGCATATCTTTTCAACTCTCTAAAAGATATGACCCAAAAGGAGCAGAAAAGAACTTTCTCTGCCCAAAGCAAAGATAATAAACATTAATATTATCTTATGTTCCTAATTAATTGGAATATATGACTTTGTAGTGAAAATTTTGTAAAAAATTTGTTTAAATTGATGAAGAAAGATGCCACATTTTCTTTTAAAAAATTAGTTATTGTTGACTGTCAACTGTTAGACAAATCTAAATCTTAAATAATGTGCATTGCTACATAATAAAGAATCAAACAGTCTTACATATCTGGTCGTACTATTCCAAGTGCTTGAAATAAATAATTTTCTGAAATACCGTCTTTGGGTATGAGAGTTGCAAAGTAAGCTTTGTGAAGCTCTTTTTTTTTCCATTCACATCAGTTGGGTTATATGCTTGCTGAAGAAATGTTTGAAACAGAAACAGGCATTCAACTAGGTTAGTTAAGTGGTTTCACTTAGGAATTTTGTAAATTTCATAAGCTGAGAGCATGAGTTGTTGATTTTACATAACTAAGGAAACACATTCCAAACAAACGTCTGCTTTTGGCCTCACTGCGCCCTTTTATCCTTGTATCTTTTCCCTCAGGGTCCACAAAGTAAAAACATGAGTTAAAACTAGATGGGTTTTAATGGCTCTAATTATTATGTTTCCATATTTCTTCAAAAACAGCTGGTAGAGTGAAACTTTATCCTCCCTCCACAAAGAGATTATCGATTTGCATCCACTGACTCGATGCAATTTGAGTGCAGTCCCCACCCAGCGTTTTCCTTAAGTGCATGAGCAGGGAAAGAACCCTTGCCTGCTCTGCTAGAGAAACCCACGGGAAAGGCAGCAAGGCCTCTGCCAGGGCTGCTCAGCTGCGTCTGTGCGTAAGGCCGCTCCATGAACTACTCATCAATCTTTCTCTCTTTCTTTGTTTCTTTTGTTTGCCGTAGTTTGTTTTTTGAGGTAGGGTCTTACTGTGGTCCAGGCTAACCTAGAACTCACTATGTACTCTCAGGGTGGCCTCAAACTCAAGGCAATCCTACCTCTGCCTCCCGAGTGCTGGGCTTGTGCCACCATTCCAGACTCATGAATCTCTTAGTACAAGACTGACTTAAAGTACGCATGGCCAGGCCACATGTGGGTTTGTGTTCAAAGCCCAAAATTCTTAAAATTAATGTTAAATATAAACATAACAGGAAGCATTTCACGTTTATTTTGAGTAAAGGAGATTTGAGTTATTTGTCTTTCTGTGCATATGCAATGGGATATATCTAAGCAAATGAGATTCTTTTAATGTTTAATTTTGTTTCAGAAGATGTAAGAAACTCATATATATAAATAAAGACTACATCTCTGCATTTTACCCATTTTCAGCAAGGAATTCGTCTGTGCCCAGTAGCAACAAGATTTGGGTGCTTGGCTGGGGCATGAGGAATTGCCATTGTGAATGCCAGTGTGCTTCATTTCGATTGCACCTAAGTGGTGACTTCTCCGTTGCTAGTACCGCCAACTTAGTTGTCACTAACCATGCAGAGGGGGCGCAGCAGGTCCGCTGGAGCTGGCCGCCTGCCTGCCTCACCTGACTGGCCTTGTGGGAAGAGCGCAGCCCCGTGAGGAGTACGCAAGGTGAGAGGTGCTTGGGGCTTCCAAGAGTATATCATGCTGGAAATGCTACCCAAATACACTATAAAGTACTTATTGTTGCTTCACCTGAAGATTTTTTACTGCTTGTACAGATATAACATCTATGCATACAAATGCACACATACATTCTCCTTGTTGTGCTTTCAGAGCAGTGGGTGGGGGAGCCAAAAATTGCCATTTTCATTGTAGTTTTAGCTGGATGCACACAGACATACATGGATTCAAACAAAGAATAAGTACTAATGTTTATACATGCTGTCTACCTAACTACTATTTATGGGAAATATCTTCATTTTGAAATATGCAATATTAGCCCTTTACAAAATAGTACTGATTTTTATCTATTTAAAAATCAGAATTTATCTATACACTTATTTATGAAAAATGGAATTTTAGGTAGTTAGTAGCAGAAAAATAAATAATACGTGAATACAAAGGACTAATGTATTAGGTAGTGCATTTTATAACTTTTATAAATGTTAACACTTCCTACCCACCGTATGAAGCCATCTCTTGCTTGAAGGTGGAGGTAAATCCCATCTACAACCTGGGAGTCATTGCATAGCATGAGTGTGAAGTTGCATTGTTCAGGCTGCTAGTCATATGGGTTCTGTGTGCAGGGCAAAGTCAGCCTCATCCTGTCTTCTGGCTCCTCACTGGACTTCCTGGCAGCATAGCTGGTGACATCTTGTACTACATTCTGGGCTGTGTTCCCTGCGAGTTCATAGACCCTGCCTTGGTCATGCTGGAACCTACCTAATAATCTCCGTGGCACTACCCAGGTCTTCATGTCCATAAATTTCCTCTATACGTTTCAGTTCTGTCTGGGGACATGCAGGAAGTTCAAGATCTTATACCTGCAACGAGTTAGCCAGACGGTAGTAATAGTAGTGTTATCTTTAAGCCACCCCTTACAAAAAGCCCTGTTTCTGCAGCAATATATTATGAACAAATATAGAATTTGTCTGCAAGGGATGAAATTTTCTCGGGTTGTACCAAAGAACCGAACCAAACCACAAAATCTTGGAATATTCTTGATCATGTTTGGATATTTCTATATAGGTCCTTGGTGTTTGACCCCAAGAATATACAGGACACTCAACTTAGAAATCTCATTCTTTTCTTTTACTTACTTTCTTTTCTTTTCTTCTGATTTTGAGGTAAGGTCTCAATCTAGCCCAGGCTGACCTGGAGTTCACAATGTAGTCTCAAGGTGGTCTTGAACTCATGGAGATCCTTCTACCTCTGCCTCCCAAGGGCTTGGGATTCATTCTTTTCCCCTTTATTTTTCTTTTTGTTTTTCGGGGTAGGGTCTCTCTCTCTTTCTCTGTCTCTCTCTGGTCCAGGCTGACCTGATATTAACTATGTGGTCTCAGGGTGGCCTTGAACTCCGGGAGATCCTCCTACTTTTGACTCTGCCTCTGCCTCCTGAGTGCTGGGATTAAAGGCGTGCACCACCAAGCCAGCACATTCTTTTCTTTATTCATGCCATCTCTTTGGTTCTCTTCCAGACCACAGGATGTTTTTCCTCCATTAAGTTCTGTCCATTTATAAAATTTTATAATGAGCTGCCTTACTTGGCTCTTCACCTATAGAGGAAATTACTCAGTGTTTACAGAAGGTTTTCTTTTCTCTTCCTGGGTCTGGCCAACTAGTTTGGAGGTTGAGGTGTTTTATATTTGCAATGTGAAATGTCCTCTTCAGGCTCACGTTGTGCACACTTGGTCTTCAGTGAGAGGTTGGGCAGCCTTTGAATGGGGCCGGCTGGTGGGCGTAGGCTGCCGCGGTGGGGCTTGGGGTGGTGGGGCATGACTGCTTCGCTTTCTTGGCTGCTGGAGGTTGACAAACTGTACTTCCGGCTCCCACTCCCACGGAGGGAGCCACAAGCACCATGCCCTTTTTCACCATGATGGACTGTGTCAGCTTCAATCTTTCTTCTTAGGTTAATTCTGACAGTCATTTATGGCAGAAAAGTAACATAAATCTAAAGGCAAAAATATTCTTGGAATAATTCCTGGAGAAATGAACATGAACCTTAAAAATATGACAAAGGTGAGTGAAAGACAAGCCTTTTAAGTAACTTTAGTTGACCAGTAAAGTGTGGCTTTCATTATGACATCACACACCCACACACACACACACACATTGTACTTTCTTTTCAGTCACCTTCTCCTGATCTCCCTCCTTCTGTCACTTGCCAATCCACTTCCTCCTCCCATGGTCCGCACTTTCGCTTTCATGTTACTTATCTCACGTTGCTCTCTGTTGTTTGTCCCTCCTTTCCCACCACTTCTCTCTGATTGTTTTCCTTTTATCCTGTTACGTATATGACATGATTTGCATATTTATATGCCTAAATTTAAATCTAGATTTCATATAAGTGAGAGCCTGGCTTATTTTTCATTTTACCTAACATGAAGACATATACTTCCATCTATTGTCCTGAAAGCATCATAATTGCATTTGTCTTTATGACTGGATAAAACTCCAACTGTGTATATGTTCCACATTTTCTTTATCTACTCATATCTTGGTGGTTACTTGGGTTGGTTCTATTTCTTGGCTATGGTGAATTGTGCTATAATAAACATGGTTGTGGAAGTGTCTTTGTGGTAAATTTGACTTAAAACCCTTTGGGTACATATAAGAGTAGAATAGCTGGATCCTATGAGAGTTCTGTATTTATATATTTAAGGGACCTCAAAACTGATGTCTGTCATAACTACCAGTTTACATTCCCACAGCTGGGTATAGGGTTCCTCTTCCCACATATCCTCATATCCATTTGCTGCTTTTTGTATTCTTGATGATAGCCATTCTACTAAGTTGAAATGGAATTTCAAAGTAGTTTTTATTTTTTAATTTTTTAAATATCTTTATTTATTTGAGAGTGACAGACAGAGAGGTAGGCAGAGAAAGAGAGAGAGAGAGAGAGAGAGAGAGAGAGAGAGAGAGAGAGAGAGAGAGAGAATATGGGCATGCCAGGGCATCCAGCCACTGCAAATGAACCCCAGATGCGTGTGCCCCATTGTGCATTTAGCTTACTTGGGCCCTGGGGAATCGAGCCTCGAACTAGGGTCCTTAGGCTTCCCAGGCAAGTGCTTAACTGCTAAGCCATCTCTCCAGCCCCTAAAAGTAGTTTTAATTTACATTTCTCTGATGACTAAGGATATTGAGAAGTGTTTCAAATATTTGTTATTCATTTGTGTTTCTTACTTTGAGAATGGCTTAGTCAATTTACCAGCCCATTTACATATTTTTACATATTTACATATATACTTTTTAAATGTTATAGCTAGTAGTTGCCTGTTAGCTGTGTACTTGGTAAAGAGTTTTCCTAAGTAGGTAGGCTGTATGACTCTTCACTCTGCTGACTATTTCTTTTTCTGGGCAGAAGCTTTTTAAATTTATATAACAAATGTGATTATTTTTGTCAACCTTTCAGACTATTTCCTGTGCTACTGGATGCCTCTTCAGAAATCCCTTGCCAATGCCTGTATCTTAAATTGTTTTGCCTATGTTTACCTCTAGAAGTTTCAGGTCTTACATTAAGGTCTTTGCTACATTTAAAAAAATTTTTTTGGTTTATTTTTATTTATTTATTTGAAAGTGACAGAGAGAGAAAGAGAGAGAGAATGGGCGCGCCAGGGCCTCCAGCCACTGCAAACGAACTCCAGATGCATGCGCCCCCTTGTGCATCTGGCTAACGTGGGTCCTAGGGTATCGATCCTCGAACCGGGGTCCTTAGGCTTCACAGGCAAGCGCTTAACTGCTAGTCCATCTCTCCAGCCCCTTTGCTGCATTTTGAGTTGATTTTTATGCAGGGTGATAGGTATGAGTTTAATTTCATTCTTTTCCATATGGTTATCCAGTTTTCCTAGCATCATTTGTTGAAGAGGCTACAAAGATAGGTTTTCACCCTGTCTGTGTCTCGTAGATATCCAGCCACTACCACAGACATAATACCTATCTGCACATCTTATAGTTTTACTCCCAGAAGTGTTTTACTGCAACACCCATGTGCGTGTGCACTTTTTATTTTTAAGGGAATTTGTAGCACACTATGTTCAATGTTCTATATCTTTCAACTTTTACTTTCTATATCATTATCCACACCTATCAGAATGCATAGGGGTGGCTTGTTCTTTTAAAATAGAAACATAGTATTCAAACATAAGGAAGTGACAATTTATTTAGTCAGAATCCCATTGGTTATTTTCAGCATATGTTGCAAACAGTGCTGTAGTAAATATCTTTCAGCAAGTGTATGTATAAGTAGTATATTATTATATAACATATGTTTATCTCAGAATTTCTATTCATTCTTTAGGACAGCTTATATATTTATTTATCAGTATAACTAAATATTTACATAATTATTTGAAGAATCTACAAATTTGGTTTTGTGAATTTTTTTGTATTGTATTATAAATTTAGCTGATTATAACACTTAATTAGTATGAGCAAAAAAGTTACAAATAACAGCAAAATATTTGAGTAAAATACCACAGCACCAACTGAGAAATAGGTCTCTCTTGTATATGACACCATTGCATCACTCATATCAAAATTCACCAAGAGAAATGTGACAAATTTCAATGTCTATAGTGACATTTAAGAGAATAGTAACTTGGCAATTGAAATGCTGCCTTAACAAGTCCATTATTTTTAGCAGGAAGTACATGCCTTATGTTGATTTTTTCTACCTGGTTATATGATTTAAACCAGTCATTTTTTTTTATTAGACTGAGCCATGAACTACGTAGCCAGACTAATTTAGCACTAACCTTAATGCTTTCAGGAGAATCCCAAATACCTGTGTGAGCCTGACAGCTTACAGGCAGCAAGGTCAAATTCAGTACAGCATATTGATGCTCAATTCAGGAAAGGTACAGCTTAGCGCAAATATTAAATCCATACTGTAATCAGCTTCCTTTTCTAATTTAGCAGGGCTTTACATCATGACTTAGGTGTAAAATTACACACCATCTTGCAATTTCACATAGTACACATGTATTAAATTTCCCTTTCCACAGAGAGGACCCAAGCAGTACTGGGAGCACATTTTGGGGAGCATTACTCCAGAACTTACATAGGAGTGATGTTCACATTTAGTTTTTCTATGCTATATATCTTGATTTTATTACTTAATTTGTAGCGAGTGTCTTCCCATGTTAACGCTCTTTCTTTATGGATTTGTGTTAAATTTTGTATTGACAATATTTTCCTTATAAAACATCGTTATTATGAAGTTAAAGAGATAAATTTTTTATCTAAAAAACATTTTAATTCAATGTCAAAGATAAGCAATTAAGTTTTTCTGACATGAAATTTTAGAATTGTATTATTATTTATTAAATACCAGTTTAAAATTGCAGAACTCACCCTGAAGACCCACTCTTCCCTTCCCACCCCAATCTTATCAAGCACTTTTCAAGTAAAGACATGCTGTCTTCTCTCTTTTGTATAAAACCTTGTGGAATAAAGGCAGAAACCATAAACATCTTGCTGTGAAAAGCTGCCTGAAGCTCTGAAGACTATGGCTGCCCAGGCTGCCTTCATTGCTCCCGGCCTGAGAGGCTCTTGTTCATGAACTGTCTCTTCACAAAGCAAGTCTACCACTTGCTGGGTTCATCATTCTGAGGGTCAAAAATCTTCTCACAAAGTTTCAGTCCAGTCTCTTGCCTCGGCTGCTGTAGGTAGGCACACGCCACTTCATCTTCTTGTTTGTTCACAGGTATGGCATAAGTTGCATTGAATGGAAACCCAGGCTCTCGAGGAATGGGAAAATTAGTGATTTCTAGCATATACATTTTTTTTTCTCACCTTGGCTTTTGGAATTGCACTTTGGAGTTTTTTTTTTTTTTTTTTTTTTTTTTTAAGACAGATTCATTTCACAGTTATTGAAGAGGACACTGACCTTGAAATAGTAAATGGCTTCATTCACCACATCTGTATTGTTTGTTTCTCTAGGGGACGGTCCTTTGAACTGACTTCTGATGGTCAACAGTGCCATGTTTCCATTGAGTTTGGTGACGGGGTCCATAAGAAAAGGCTGGTAAAATGGCATCCTGGCGGCACCCTGGCTGCAACCCAGTGAAGCAAGATGTGGCTGGAGTGCGGTCTTTCCAGCCTGCAGAGACTGGGTAAGAGATTAATTCTTATAAAACTTCAGTAATTCAAAATAGAAGTTGATGAAGTAGAAATGGTTTAAAAACTATGATCGCTGTCATTCATCAAGAGAACAAAAATAAGTATGAGTAAACAGATATCTTCATATACTTATATATTTCATTTTAGAAGGTATTGTGGTTATAACTGTCACAGAATCCATGCAGCCATCATATTTAGCTCATCAATGCTACTTTTGAGCATTAATACTATGTAGGTCAAAATTCCAAAATGCAAAGACATGTGGTTGAAAATTTGCATAAAGAAATACTCTTCAATATGGCAAAATGATATATCCATCATACAATAAATATCACACACAAGAATAATAGAGCATTTTAAATATTTTTTTTAAGTTTACAAATATAAGCCAGGCATGGAGACACATGCCTGTAACTCTAGTACTTGGGAGGCTGGAGAATTGTGGGTTTAATCACAATTTGGGCCAGGCTGTAAGACAGCTTGAGCCTACCTCACCATACATGCTCTTTCTTTAACCTAATCAACAAAGGCCTGGGGCACACAGGAGAGCAGGCTGGTCTCCGGCCCAGGGATATGTCTAAGTGCACAGCAGAAGACTGTGCACTCTAGTGGTACAAACACAAACAAACAAGCGCCACTGAGCACAGCACCAACTGTCCACGGTTTTGTCCACTGGAAAATATGGTATTCAGTATGTTAGTGCTTACCTTGAGAGGTCAATTTCTTCCTCCTCGTGACCCCTCAGCCTTGAATAATAGAAAGAAATAGAAGAAAGAACTTACATGGTTTGCATGATCAATGTGAAAACCTACACACAAAAAAACAAAACAAAACAAAAGATTCAGTCCTAAAATTCTAAGGCAACACTTAGATGGAAATTAATCTACAGCTACATTTTTAAACTTTGGGGCTCATGGAAATAAAGTCCACATTTTTTCAAGTATTTCTCAGTTTCTGAAACCATCTGTGCTTCAAGGAACATTTAGTCCATATGTTTTTAGTTAATTTACACTTAACTCATCAAAATGTTGACTCGTTATTCCAGCTATTTGATGTCTCAGAAATCATATACACATTTTAATGTATGTACTGATCTCCCATTCTGTCCCCCATTTGGATAAGAAAGTCATTGTTAGCTAGCAGTAAACAGAACATGGAAAAGTTTAAGTCTGGTTCCAAACAGAGAACTAAGGAAATTCCAAAGATTTTGAAATTTGGCAAACTACTTTCATGCACATGGTTATAAGAATCTTTAAAATGATAAACATAAGAAATGACCAATGACCTCAAAATGATCACAGGCACAAATGGAATATCTGTGTTGTGAAGATGCTAGTCAGGAACCGTGTGTTATGTGTCACATTAACTCTTTTTATAAATGAAGAACATCGAGGTCAGCACAGATGTCCCCCACATCCATTCATCTTTTCCAAACACATAGAGGCCACTAGGTCAATTTTACCCAAGAAAAAGGACAAATAATTTTCTTTGAAGGCTTTTCTCACTCAAACATCTTTCAAACAAAATGCATGCTATTTTTAAAAAGGCCTATAACTTCCTGTTGGCTGGAAGTAATTTTATTTTCCCTTAGGAGGGATGATTTTTAGGTGAGCATATCTGAGTAAAAGTTATCTTGGCTTAGTGTTTGATAGTCTGTTTATACACACAAACTTTTAGAGCCATTTGATCCAGGAACATGGCCTTTTGTGACTGGAAAAAGGAAGGGCTTCAGAGTCCTGCAAGCATAGAAAGTGTCCTGGGGCCAAATGCCATGCTAGGACAAAAGAGCAAATTCATGTCCAAGCCTGCACTAAAGTCCAAGCAGAAGACTTGTGGTCCAGTGAAATGCATCAAGAGGAAGATGAAGTCAAGTGAGTCGACAGGGGCCTGTCACAGAAGTGGGTCAATAGCAGCATTGATGCTGGAGAACCTGGAGCAGCTGAGAGGTTAAAAAATATTCTTGGAAAGTATGGAGAGTGGAGCATGCAGAGAAACAGCCAGGGGCAGGAGGTAGGTCAGTTTTGGCCAATTTTGTGGTCATCTTGAGCGGTATGACTCGCTTCATTGTTCAGGGTTGAGCACATGACATAATAGATGTATCTGTGACAGAAGCACACACTGTGATACTCTCAGCCTCCTGCAAATTCTGACCTTCTTGTTTTGTTAAATGTAGGGCTTGTAGCTCACTCAACCTGGAAGAGCAACATTTTTGCTCTGGTAAACCTACCATCTGAGAGTCTGTCTGTCCTTCTGTCTAGCCTTGCCTTCTTTCCATTGCTCTGAGTCATTTCCTCTTTCTGCTTCTTACAGTTCTTTCCCACTGGCTTGGATTCCTTTGCCACTGTCACTCCCAATTTAACTCAGGATTGAAGCAGGAATGACAAAAATCATGCTTGATGCCCAGCTGGAGCTATTTTTACAAGGGGGTGTTACAAAAAGCATATTTTGTTTCTAACTTATTCTTAGCATTTGAGTTCAGATGTGAACCAAACTTGAACCTGTGAGTCAGTAAGATGGGACCAGAATGTCAAAGTAAAAAGGCTCCAAAAACCTGATGGAAGTAGATTCTCTTTTGCAAAAGAACATTTTGGTGATTTAAGTGTAAATGAATCAGAAACACAAGGGTTTTATTTCCCTTGCCATATGCATGAGTTTAAAAATTAATGAAAAACTACTCTGAACAGCATGTTTTGAATTTTGCGTTTTTCCTCTTATGATCTATAGAAGATAGAAAGTACTGAAGACAATGAAATCACAAGCAGTCGTGAGCTCTGAATGTTTATGTCACACTCGCTGCCCTGAGACTGAGACTGAGCAGGAAGACCACGCCAGGCAAGGGCTTCCCTTCAGAATGCCTGAAAGGATTTTTAGTCTCTGACCTAATTATATTACCAAAAGAAATCTATGTATAGGCCTCTGTCTGCATTTATTGTGTGAGAATCAGGGCCAGGGCTATGAGGAATTCACTTCATTATAGACCATGTGCTACTTGAGTAAAGGTTGTAATTGTGTAATTAGAATAAAAGAGATAGTGAACAGCTTTATTTTAAATTGTAAAACTTTCCAAAATTCAAACAGTCTACTGTATGACCTTTAAAATATATCGTTTTATCTGCCTCAGACATTTTACTCTGTGTAGCCTAAGTAGAATCTTTGTAGACCACTTCCACTAAGAAAAGTGTACAAGTATTTTGGAGTTCCTGCCACCTAGTTTATTTTTACTGTCACTGGAGAATTAGATGGGGGGATATTCAACAATTATTCTTCTGCTTTTATGGAGTCAGAATGGATGTTAGTCAAAATTTCCTGTTGAGTTGTAGGAACACACAGAATTAGCTAAATAAATTTTAAATATTCTCTTTGGCAGTATCTTCAAACTCATCTCTTATTCAAACTTGCATTCATTGCTTAATTCACCCAGGATCTTCTAAGAGGACTTGAGTTTAAATAAACCATGTCTGGTTAACTTGTGGTTTGTATTTAAAAACCCTTGAGTGATTTAAATCAAACCCTTTCATATGCTAGAATTAGATGTGCACATAGCTAAGCTGTATTTGCAACTTTATTAGAATGATACACTGGTTAGAACAAAAAGATTCATTTCTAAGAGTGCAGGGGGACATCACTCACAGCAGCCTGCCACGGCCACGGCTCCTCAGCCGAGTCATGCAAGCCTTCATCCCGCTGGTCACTAACTGTGATTTTTATGTGTTTTTCCACATATTTTCAATAGAAGGAAAAGCTGGGCTGCATTTCAGAACATAAACATGATATGTGAAAGGCTTTCTTCATATTCAGTTAAGTTATAGGTTACGTGTCATATGTGGAATCAGATATTGTCTCTATCCCAGATAGAGCTAATGACTAGGAATTAGGTATGAAGGGTTTTTCTGTTTGTTTGCTGTTTGTTTTTTAACCCCTCTTTTAGCAGTACAAGGTACAAATTGAAATAACTTTTTTTTAAAGAAATACTATCTCAATGACAAACATTTTGTCAGTGCTGTGACACCAGCCTTTAAATGATTACTTCTTTGCGAATTAAGTCTCAGAGCTCTAAAGGTGACCTCTTTGGAGATAGGTGGGGTTCTTAGCTCACAGGACAGTAATTTAAGACTGGGAGAGGAACTTCCTCCCATCGGGTGTGCTGAGCTCGGCCTTTGAAAGTTCTTACGCTTAGTATTTCAAATCATGTTGATTTTTAAGTTGTTAATAAGAAAATCAAGAGGAAGTCATCATTAATTTCAATGTGTAAATTAAATCATAGAAACTTAAACTCAGTAACTGATGCAACAAGGATGGAAACAAGTGGCTTTTTCTCTGCCCAGGAAATGGAATTTGGACCAGGAACTCTTCAGCTGCATACACTCTGGGAGAGCGGGGACCAGTTACCATACAAGAGCGCGTGTTTTTCTTACTTCCGCACCTCTCTGGTTTTGCCAGGCTTTATGAGTTCATATCTGGAGTTAGTTGGTGGGAGTGTAGACTTAATGGTATTTATTTTGGAAAATGATTTCCCCTAAAATTGTGTAGTAATGTAAATAGTTCTCAAATTGGCAACTAAAGCTACCACTGTGCTGCCATCAGCAATTCCTCAAGTGTTTCTGCCCAAAGCAGTTTGTAACACCAACGGCCCAGACATTATTTCAGATCATGTACTCTCGTGTAAAGGCATGGGGGGTGGGCAGTGTAGCCCGAGGCATACCTCCAGTGCCATGGACATGGAGCTGGAGAAGGGCTCTGAGGGCATCTCCTACTATGGTACTTACTGTGTATATAGAGGGCATGGTGGCACATGATCACTGTCCTGTGAGCTTCTTCTGAGGAGGTGCACACCATTCAGTCACCCCGCATAGGGCACCAATGAACCGAAGACAGGAAATCACTCTATCCATGGCTGACTTGGTGAGACTGTGAGTTTCGTGGGTTTACTTCCAGGAGCATGGGCAGAGTGTGGCAGGCTTGGCCACTGAAGAAAGGCCTCTGCCTCTCTCACTCTCCCCTTCTTTCCCAGCATCTGTTAACTGCCTATAAATCTTCCGATGCAAGCCGGGGGTGGTGGGGCACGCCTTTAATCCCAGCACTGGGGAGGCAGAGGTAAGAGGATGGCAGTGAGTTCGAGGCCACACTACCTCAACAAAACAAAACAACGACGACAACAACAAAACGTCGTCTGATGGAAGAGGGCTTCCTGAGAGCCACACTACTCCACTGTTCCATAAAGGAACGTCAGTGGGCCAGTCCAGTGCAGTTCTGCTGCTGGTCACCACTGCTGCTAAGAGGTCAAGGTAGCAAAGTCCATGGCATGCCAGGAGGGCAACATTTTACAACCACTGGAATCCTTGTACTCAAGTG